>NC_060952.1:97035436-97159371 GCF_022045245.1 Lucilia cuprina | reverse complement strand
ACTAGAACTGAACTAGAACTGAACTAGAACTTAACTAGAACTGAACTAGAACTGAACTAGAACTGAACTAGAACTTAACTAGAACTGAACTAGAACTGAACTAGAACTTAACTAAAATTGAACTAGAACTGAACTAGAACTGAAGTTAACGAAACCAGATTTTCTGATTTTTTTGGTAGGGATTTGGAGTTGTTTTTTGTTTGAAACAGTTTATTGTAAGAAAGAAAATATTAACACACATTTTCTAGTAAATAAGGCTTTACGTTTGTTTGAAAATGTAAACCCATGGTATCAGTATGATGGTATACGTATGTTATATAAATTTACTGGAATTTTGTAAAGTTGTTTATTTTCGTATGTTTATTTTAGAATTTTACCAGCTTAGTTATAATGCTCATGTGTTTTGCGTTATTTGGCAATGTATTATGGATGTTATGAGAAAATGAGCAAAAAAAGTATTCGATCGTTAATTAAACAGTTTCTAGTTGAAGTGTTTAATATTATTTAGAGCATTTTTTTAAACCGGCTGTTAAAAAACTTCTGGCGCATGGATCGAGTTATGTTTTAAACTGAGTGTTCTTAGAAGAGAACTTTTGCACTTTACTGTTTAAATTGCGAGAAACTGTTTTTATTTTGATTATTATATTGCTTAAGGTAACTTTGTATTTACACCATATATGTATAAACTAACATTCATATATTTAAAACCACTCTTTACATATATATTAATATGCGTCTCTATTATGCTTTATAATAAAAAAGTAAATAACTATTATATCTTTCATAATGGTTACAATTGAAGGTAAATACAATTTCTCTGCAGTTTTGTAATGAGTCATTTATATTATTTTGAATAGTATATTTTTTCAAATATCTAAGTTCTCCATGGTAGTTTATTGCTTTGAGGTAGTAATCTGTTATATTATTAACTATCCATACGTCATGGAAAGGAATCTGTTATACGAAATCTCAATTGAATTTCGTAAAGATACTTGTTAAAATAAATAGTCTTACTTGCACAAAATTTTACAATCCTAGGTATGAGAAAAACTCTTTAAACTGCAGAGTCCTTATAAATTTTCTCCATCATTCTATATGGTTAAGTAGTTGTATTAAGGTACATATGACAGTGAGAGTGCGCATGTTAATACTTAAGTAGTGATAAAAATATAATAAACTTTCATGCACATATTAAGTTCAATGTCAAACTACTTAAATTTTTTACAGTTTTTGTTGTTTCAAATTGCAAATAAGGATTATTGTGAAAATAATAAAAATAAAGTTGGATTGATTGACATTGTGTAGAAAGTTGAATTTCATATCTATATAATTAAATTGCAGAGGATTTTAGAAGACTTGACATCAGATTTTAAAAGTATATTACATCATTTCTATGTTTATACCCAAAACATTATAAATTGTGGTCTATATACGATCTTGTTTGTTAGTATGGTCTTTTTCAACTTTTTTCACATAAAATTTTTTTAATTAAAGACATTTTGAGACAAACCCTAAAAACTTACATATCGGCATTTTAGTTTCAAGCTGATTATGTGTTGCTACACTGAAAATAATCTATGCTCAACTTTATGAAAAAAAATTTCGTAACTTCTATTTTCGTAATATTTACAAAAATTTCGTGTATAATACGAAATATTATTTAATAAAACCCTTTTCTATTTTAACGAAAGTACGAAAACCTTTCGTAACATTTTTTTTAATTTTAGCGAAATTAAATATAATGATATTAATTATATTATATTTAATCATAAATTACAACATTTTTATAAAATTTAAGAAAAAGTATAATATTATTCATGAATAATTTTCATAAAAATATTGAAAATTCGTGTGGAGAATAATTTTGAACTAAAATTAGAAAAAAAAATTTAAATGAACAAAAAATGTTTGAATAAATTAATATTTCGTAAATTTTAATATATTTATTCAAAATTTTATTTTTTCAATTTATGTAAATTAATTTTTTCAAGAATATTTTGCATTATACTAAAATACTTCGTACAATTTCGTATATATTACGAAAGAATTTCGTGGTGCGCAACAACCAACGATTTGTACAATGTGCGACATTTTTCGTATATATTAGGCATGGATTTTTTTCAGTTTATGGATTGTATGGGTAAATCTGACACATGTATTGGCACACAATCATTATCTGAGTCAACTTAGCGATGTCCGTATATTCAATTGTGCTTTACATCTAAAATTTAGTTTAACATTTCAAAATTTTGAATAATGTTCAATTTAGTGAGTCCTTTTGGATTTCCTAATTTTAAATAATAATTCTAGATTAACCTTTAAAAAAGTAATATATTTTTTTATAAAATAACCTTTACCTAAAGAGAATATCCTAACAACATATGTATATATTAACATTTCTTTTCAAGTAAATTAACCTTTTTTTCATGCCCATAAGTCTTAAATACCCAAGACAAAAAACTTAAAATATATAATATACAAACATGAACATGAACCTGCTTTCTAGGCAAATACTTATATACTTAGAAAATCATTTCGTAATAAATCTGTCCGAACCCTATATTAAATTTTTCATGTTTTTCAAATATCAAATGACTACGAAAAAAAACACCATTAGACGACAACTGCTTTTAATATAAAGTGTAGACCAAAACAAAAATAACAAACAATACAACAAGCGAAACAAAATATTCCATAATATGACCCTTTTCATGTTCAAGCATGTTATTTAAAACAGAAAATATACAAAAAGGAAAAACACAAGAAAAGGTGTTCAAAATGACGTTGTAGATTTGTTTTATAATAAAATTATGTGTGAATAAATAACAACAACTATTTGCATCTTTACTGAAGAAAAAAAAAAAAAGACAAAATAAAACAATAAACAAACCATATACAATTCATACGTTTCATTTTTTTCACTCCCAATTTTCTTCTTTACCTTTCAGATAAAAAATAAAACAACTCAACACAAACGCAACCTAAATCAAGGACAATTTCAGCAAATAACAACAGCAAAAATAAACAAAATATTTAAAAGGAACTGGAAGTATGATTTAAGGACTACAGACGTCTTTCTCTCTTTCACCGAAGACTTTTGTCTCGCCATACTTTCAATACAATATGTAAACTTTTCTAAAAAAGCAACAACAATGCATCACAAAAATAAATGAAGAAAATATTAAAAACTGTAAAAACGTCTTATGGTACGTTTAATAAAGTATGTACGTTTGTGTAGGTTTGCTTTTTTAATATGTCCCTTAAGTTTCTTTGTATTTTAAAGAATGTAGGTAAGGGACAATTTGATAAACAAATACATAGTAGAGGGGCTTCTTTATGAATAGAAAAATTAATTACTCTTAAGGAGTTTCCATAAATACCTACCAACCTACCTACCTACCTAACTAACTAACTAACTAACTAACTAACTAACTAACTAACTAACTAACTAACTAACTAACTAATTAACTAACTAACTAACTAACTAACTAACTAACTAACTAACTAACTAACTAACTAACTAACTAACTAACTAACTCACAAGCGGAACATTGGAGCAAATACCAGTAGGAATCCATTGCTACATGGATGGCTCATAATTAGGGGACAAAGTGGGCTTGGGGTTCTATATTGAAGACCCAGAAACAGAAATATACCACCGTTTACCTAATTATAACACAAGCTTCAAGGTAGAGGTACGAGCAATAACAGAATGTATTAAGCCCACAGGGCTTAATATATTTACCGACAGCCAGAAGGTAATTAGAGCGATATCAGGTGAAAGAATTAAATCAAAGAACGTATTGGATTGTAAGAAAGCTTTAACTGAATACTCTCCCAGAGGTAAGGTTTACGTCATATGGGTACCAGGCCACTCGGGAGTAGTCGGCAACGAAAGGGCGAATGTAATAGCAATAAAGGGAAGGCAGCTCGATGTAGTTAACCTGACAAACGCAAAACTATTCGACGCAACAAAAGCTGAATTAAAAATATGGATGAGAGAATCCCATAAGGCATCTTAGAATAATGAAAAGTGGGTAGAACCACAAAGATTCTATGGGGTGACCCTGATGAGATCAAGACGAGAAATCTCCTCAAAATGAGCAAGTCTGAGGTTAGTATGATGGTACGTATTCTGAGTGGACACACAGGATTACGTGCACATCTATACAAAATTGGACGTGCTTATTTAGACGAATGTAGAGCATGTGGAGAGGACACTGAAACTCTGGAGCGCTTTCTTCGCCACAACTAACTAACTAATTAACTAACTAACTAATTAACTAATTAACTAACTAACCTGCTAAAACTTGATTCTAAAAAATTATTTCATCTGTTTAATTTCTCTTCTTATTTTTATACCCTCCACCACCATAAGTGGTGATAGAGGGTATATATAACTTTGTCATTCCGTGTGTAACACTAAGAAATATTCATCTAAGACTCAACAAAGTATATATATTCTGGGTCCTTATCAAATTCTGAGTCGATCTAGCTATGTCCGTTTGTCCGTCTGTCCGTCTGTCTGTGTAAAACACGCTCACGATAAAACGAAGCAATAGAAGTTAACTAAATTCACCCAAAATGTTCTTAGTTTTCCTAAGTTGCTTGGTATTTAAAATGGGCAAAATCGGTTCACATCGGGAAAAGTTATGAATCAAAATTTGAAACAACCTCAAAAAAATAGGCATTTTTTACACATTCTGATGCAATTTTCTCGAAAACTATGCAAGATAATTCCATAAAATCCGCATAAATTCGTTTCCATACAAGAGCTTAATCTCTGCGTAAAACCGCTAGAATCGGCCCACAATTTCATATACCTCCCATACAAAAGTACAAATTCCTGGAAATTTGGTTTTTTGTTAATAACATCCGTCGTAATGTCGACATCTTCACAAAATTTTAGAAATCAGAGTTTTGTGATAATAGAATTTATACAAAGGAAAAATTTTTTGAATGGGTCCATAATTGGTCATAGCTCCCATACAAGGGCCCCTCCCGAAAATCACTTAAACGCGCATAACTCATTACTAAATTAAGATATCGATATAAAATTTGGTACAAGTATTGCTCTTATACATAAAAATATTACAATGAAAGCTTTTTTGATTCGGTCCATAATTGGTCATAGCTCCCATACAAGGCCCCCTCCCGAAAATCAGTTAAACACGCATAACTCATTAGTAAATCAAGATATCGATATAAAATTTGGTACTAGTATTGCTTAAACTAAGTCTTAATAATTCGAATTAAATCTGATTTATTTCAAAAAATAATAACAATATGTATACTAATCATAAATAGGTCATCCAGGTGATTGAAATATGATTGTTTAAAAATTTAGTTTGTAATTAAATTTCACGTAGTCGGAAGATCAAAAACTGTTTTCTGTTGTATTGTATTTGTCCGTAACAAACATAAAAATTACTCAGAAAAGACTCAAAAATGACTATAATATGATTCAAAAAATGACACAAAAAAGATTAAAAGATAATTGATCAGAAGTGGGGCTCATAAATGACTCATTTATGATCAGAAAATGAGCGCATATATGATCATTTTAATCGTGCACAAGACTCATAAACGACTTGAATGTGATCAAAAATTTCAAAAAATGCTAGCTGGAATAATACTAAAGCAACAGTCTAAAATGATTGCATTATAACATATCTTAAAAAGAAACAAATAACACTAATTAGTGAGTAATATGAGGGACTAATACAACATAAATCAAAATCTTATAAAAAAAAGGTCTCACATAAAGAACACAATGAACTACAAGAAATTCAGTTCTAGTTCAGTTCTAGTTCAGTTCTAGTTCAGTTCTAGTTCAGTTCTAGTTCAGTTCTAGTTCAGTTCTAGTTCAGTTCTAGTTCAGTTCTAGTTCAGAAATGACAGTGATAATAATAACAACAATAACTTTATTTATCTTTGAAAATTAGTCAATTTCCTGTGTGTCAATTTAATGACATTGATTTAATATGTTGTATGTTTATTACATAACGCACGAAGGAATACGTACACCAAGTCAAATTTGAAAAGTCTTTGCAAAAACAGGGTCACAAAAGGTCTATGTCAACTAGTACGTTTTCTTTAGTTTCAGTCTTCTTTCATCTCGATACATATTTCAATGTCTTGTTTGTATTTGTTATTCTCATGTACGTATTTGGGGAATATACATATATATTACAGTAGATTTATATAGTCTGTTTATTTATTCATGTTATTGTGTCCCAGTTATATTAAATTAAAACTATATATGTATTAAGCATAAAAGATTTTTCCTTTTTTAATTATTTGTTTTAAAAAAGTTTCTTATCGATTTTTAAAAATATGTTATTGCATAATTTTGACAATAGTTTTTAAATAGTTTGGGCTAAGTTACAAATAAAAATAGAAGTCTTTATCACATTTTTAAAACTAATCAAGCAGACTGTGATATAAACATAACTAATGATTATAAAAAAGTCTCCATATGATCGATTTACTTTTATACAATTTTTAAGAGAGTATCGGTACAATTTTTTATAGAACATTTATTGATAAAGTTAAAAAACATTTTTTTAACGATTGAACAATAAATTTTTCGATAACTTTCTATACAATTTTTTGCGTAAAAATATAAAGAAAATGTTTTTACTGTTTCATCTTCATACATCCTTTAGCATAGAGGCAATGAATTCATCAGTTAATAAGCATTTGACATGTATAATTTTGAAATAAAAGAAAGTGTAAAAAAAAGAAAAGAAATTTTTTCTGGAAAAACAAAAATAAACTAGATAATAATGCTGTTGCTCCGGATGATGCTTTTGCTGTTATTTATATTTTAAATTCGAATGGATTAAAGAAATCCTTAAAATTTGCATACATTTGCATTAAAAGCCAAACAAGAAGATTTTTATAGTTAAAATAAAAAAAATATATGAATACGAAAATAAATAAAGAATGAAATTAAAGAAAAGAGGAGCCAGAATTCACTTTAGCCTTGGACGATTTGATGCTTGTTTTTTTTTTTTCTTTTATACTCAAAGCAAATATTGTCTTTTAGCATTTTGTGTGTGTATTTTTTTGTCAAGGCCAATAGAAAATTTCTTTTTTGCCTTTTTTAGTAAAAATTTTATACTCTTTATGTAATCTTAATAAAATTCCTTTATTTAAAGTTTTTGTAATTTGTCAACTTTTTTTAAATTTTCTTCTTTGAATTTTCAATTTAGTTAATAAACTTAGTATAATGAAATTTAAGACCAAAATTGTAAGTAAAATTACAAAAATTATATAAATATTATTAAAATACTTTAAGACTTTATGTTTATAAATTAGTAATTAATTTTTTTTGTTGCTCTTTTTCTACTTTATATTAAATAACTAATTAAAATTTCTATAAAAGCATATAGTTTTATTCAGGTTTTTTATTTCTTACAAACAAACCGACACATTTCTTAAGAATTTTAAAATTAATTTAATGATATTGTCCCTTAATCTCATTAAATAAAACCTCAACATGTTAAAATTTTTTTTTATATAAAAAAATTTTCTTGCTTTTTTTCTTCACTTAACATAAATCACTTCAGGACAAAAAAAAAACAACTAAAGAAATGTTAATGTCTTAATAATCTTTTAACCATTACAAGTCATTATTTTGGCCACAATTTAATGATGATGAAAACATCAGCATCATCAGTCACATCATAAATTCCTACTCAATTTCTCTCCGACACCTAAAGTTTAACACTCAACAATGGTGTAAGTGGTCATGTAATCCAGGGGCACCCTACCAGTCATATGGGTTTGTAAATGTTCTTAGTAGAACACAAATCTAAGTGACAGACCCCTATTAAATATAGCCACAAAATCTTAAATTCTACTTTTTCTGGTGTGGAAATTTCCACCCAAATTAGGATAAAAAAATAAAACGCCCTCTTAATATGAACCAGTTGCTGCTGCTGGCACATTTAAAATTAAAAATTACTTTGTTGTTTTTGGTTGTTTCTTTTTGTCTTCATTGTGATTTAAAGGTAAAAAAAGCTTTAAAAAAAATATTTAAGAAATTCTATAATTTAAAAATCTACACCCAAAAAACAACATGTTCCTTTAAATATTAAAATTGTAGAAACCATAAAAACAATCTTAAGGGCTATTAGGATTAAAGACAAAAGGAGTAACAAGAGAGTAAGTGAAAACTAAAGGCAAAGTAAAAGGATATGTTAAAATAAAAAAATTGAGAAAAATATGTAAACACACATACACTCCCACATATTCCAGTTATGCATGTGTATATATTTTGAAATTGTTTTGTAAACAGATGAATGGACTATTGAAAAGGGTTCAAATTTAAAGGTCAGTGGACAACACAGAACTTCTTTGTTCTGTTTTGTTGTGACCGAAAAGGTCGCAAAAATACGTAAGTATTGAATTCTACGAGGTTCGTAAGCAAAATTGAGAGACAACAAGTTAGAGTGCTATATTCGGCTGTGCCGAATCTTAGATACCCTCCACCAGCTACTTTTATATTATTACTTTTCTAATTGATCAAATATTTGTAGAAATAGAAAATATCCCAAAAGTTATTTTATTAAAATTCCAAGATTTATTGAACATTATAAATTTAGTAATTTACATGTATGTATGTATATGTGTGAAAGATTTAAAGATTTTCAAAATACAAATACATATATATAATTATGTTCTACACAAAATTTTGTTCAACACAAACTGATAATGCTCTTTAAATACGGTTAAAGCGCTTTTAGGGGCAGGACCTAATATATGAGAAATAGAAGTATACTAAACTAATATTTTTGCCAAATTATGTATCAATAGCTGAATTTGGTAATAAGTAATATGCGTTTGAGATTTTCGTGAAAGGACTTTGTATGGGAGCTATGTCCAATTATATATATAAAGACAAAATTTCAGAATTTTGTATCTATATCATTACTTGGTAATAAATATTGTGAATCTAAGTGATTTTCTGGACTTAGTATGAGAGCTTTGACCAAATATGGACCGATCGTAAAACAATTTTATAATGAATTTATGTATACAAGAGCAATATTTTTGATAAATGTATGAATATCAATATTTGGTTATGAGTTATGTGCGTTTTTTCTGATTTTCGGAAGGGAATTTTGTATGTGTGTTTTCTAAGAGGGACCTTGTGTGGGAGCTATGATCAATTATGGACCGACCAGAAATACATTTCATAATATTATTTCTCTGTATATGAGCAACACTTGTACCAAACTTTATATGGATATTTTAATTTAGGAATGAGTTATGTGCGTTTTAGTTATTTTCGGGAGAAGACCTTGTATGGGAGCTATGACCAGTTATAGACCGATGGAAAAAAATTTCTTAGTAATATTTTTTGTATATGAAAAGCAATAATTGTACCAAATTTTATATCGATATCTTGATTTACTAATGAGTTATGCGCGTTTAAGTGATTTTCGGGAGGGGACCTTGTATGGGAGCTATGACCAATTATGGACTGATCCATAAAAACTTTCATTGTAATATTTCCGTATATAAGATCATTATTTGTACCAAATTTTATATCGATATGTTAATTTAGTAATGTGTTATGCGTGTTTAAGTGATTTTCGGTAGGGGACCTTGTATGGGAACTATGACCAATTATGGACCGATCCAAAAAACTTTCATTGTAATATTTCTGTATACAAGATCATTATTTGTACCAAATTTTATATCGATACCTTAATTTAGTAATGAGTTATGCGCGTGTAAATTATTTTCGGGAGGGGACCTTGTATGGGAGCTATGACCAAATATGGACGATCAAAAAAATCTTTCATTGTAATATTTCTGTACTAGTTCTGTAAAAGTTCTGTTCTAGTTCAGTTCTAGTTCTGTTCTAGTTCTGTTCTAGTTCTGTTCTAGTTCTGTTCTAGTTCTGTTCTAGTTCTGTTCTAGTTCTGTTCTAGTTCTGTTCAGATTTCAAAATAAAACAGGTTTAAAAATCTCTAACAGTTGAACATTGGGTGAATATACATTATTAATTTAATTCATATGCATACATATATCGTATTCATTTTTATTTACTTACTTACATGATATTATATACACAGATATATACATGTGTATGTATTTATACTTTCATATGTACTTACGTATTATACAACGTGCTAACGAACCACATTAAATTGAGTTTATTTGAGTGTATTAGTGTGGTAAAATATCTAAAAGATTTTTTCTATATTTATCCTTTTCCGACAGTGGTTTTATGTTAAAAACACATTACTGTTTAATACTTCTGGGCATAAAATTAAAATTGAAATTTAACACAGCAGAGGGAAGAATTTTTTGGAAAAATTGTATCAATGCTAAAGTATTGATTTAACTAAAAAAAATATTTATTATACATTTGATTTAGTAGAAGTATCAACATATAATATTACAAATGATTCAATTTAAATCGATAATCAATTAAAAAGTGGAAGAAATTTTTAACACCTTTTTGGAGACTAGATTCAAAAATCTTTTGGTGTTCATTTCATCACAGTTTTAAAATAGAAAATTTTAAAAAAATATTGTTCTTACGACTGTTATAAAAAAGATTGATTTATTAAAACACATTTTAATGACTTAATATTAAAGTATCACAATATTTTGCCAATATTCTGAATTTGATCAATTAGGTCTTTTTACTCAGTAGAACCATTAAAAAAGAATCTTTATAACAATTCATTAAAATTTATCACATCAGTATTAACATTTAACAGTTAAAGATTTATGTTACGGCTCCACCAAACAAATGTTATACTATCCTTCGTGACAAATCACAGTTTGTCAGATGCCGAAATAACCCCACTGTGCGTGTATGTGGTAAATGTTTTATATGTAGTTTTTTTTTTCATTGTATATTTTTCTACATTTACTTATATGTGTATACCTATCGACCTATGATTATATATATGTATAAATATAAGTGCGTGTAAAATTTTTCATGTGTTGCGGGTCTTACAAGTTAATTATTAGCATTTTGCACAAAAACATCAAACGAATAATCAATGTAGTTGCCAAAATCCCAAGACACATACATATTCAAAATATGCATTTGTTTTGGGTTGTATATTATAAGAATACATGTATACATATATGTGTATAACCTAAAATATATTAAATTAACACATATGAAAACATTGGAAAGTTGATTGGAAATTTGTATTCATTGGAATTTTGTATTCATTTACACAGAAGCCTTTTATTAAATGCTTAACTTATTTTTAACAGTTGTATTTTATTATTGGTAATAGCAATCATAATGAAATTTATAAAAATATATTCCTACTTTCATTAAATTTGATGAAAAAAGTAATAAAACCAGGCTTATGCAATATTTTAGCAAGAATACAATAGCAAAAGTTTAATTTATCAAATATATGTACTTGAAAATGGCCTAAAAGCTAAAAGTGATGGAAAATAATATAAAAACCTCAATGGGAAAATAACCTAAAATTATATTTATATAAACACAAATTAATTCAACAAAAAATAATTTGTTAAACGTTTTGTTGAAAAATACAAATAACAAACGATTAAACTAAAACCGCAGGGAGTAAACAATGAGTTTTATTTGATTTTTATTTTCTATATTGTAATATGGATATGTCATAGGGAATAATACTTTAAAAGACATGTTTACAAATAAACTATTATCCATATGTTGCGCGTAATAGAACTGCACTAGAACTGCACTAGAACTGAACTAGAACTGAGCTAGAACTGAACTAGAATTGAACTAGAACTGAACTAGAACTGAACTAGAACTGAACTAGAACTGAACTAGAACTGAACTAGAACTGAACTAGAACTGAACTAGAACTGAACTAGAACTGAACTAGAACTGAACTAGAACTGAACTAGAACTGAACTAGAACTGAACTAGAACTGAACTAGAACTGAACTAGAACTGAACTAGAACTAAACTAGAACTGAACTAGAACACACATCTATTTTTGCATATTTGTTTTCTATTTCTCTAAATCTCATTAAACATTTAAAGGGATTTGAAACAATTTAAATTAATTCTATTTGTTATGTTAATACTTTTAGCTTAAATGTGAATTATAGAGAATAGGGGTGAGAGATGTAATAGAAATTGAGTAGGAAAAACGTGAATATGAGACTTTTATCAAACTGTATACTTCACGTATGTATAATATACATACTAGAGAGATTTAAGTTACATTTAGACATACATAGAAACAAGTGATTAGAAGGATACAATAAAGCGTTTATTGAAATGTACATAGACTGTGGTAGTGTCTGTTATACAAGTACTGTTACAATTGCGTTGAGATGTTAATACTTAAATAAACAACTTTACAATTACTAAAACATTTATTACAAATATAAAATGTTGTTGGTAAAAACATTACAACATTTGTTCAACAAACAGCTGTAACAGCAATGTAGAGAACCGTGAAAAAAGTACCTAGAAATTTTACACGTTTAAAAATTACATCGATTAAATTTTAGTTGCAAATAAAAATGTTCACATTTGTATTTTTATATAGTTAAAATAAACACATAAACACGGGTCTGCGTGTGTGTATTTTCCTAACGTACTTATCATTTTTATTATATATACTTTTACATTTCATTTCCAACCCTATTCCCAATTCCTTTGGTGCTTGAGTTATATTTTGCGATTACTTTTGTCACGTTCATTTCCTAAGAGGCATGTCTTTACTAAAAATGTTTATTGATTTTTTTAATTAAAAAATATTATTTTTTTATTCATTCTTAGTATAATATTTCCATTACATGTGTTTTTAATTTTAGCTCATTAGGAAGTCGTTCGCTTTATTGAATTTTTTATATATAAATATTATGTAATTATTCTATTAATTCATGTGTAATCGAGTTGTAGATTTAGGGATTTATTTTATAAATCCTTTCCCCTCACTTTACTTAATTTTATTTATATAAGTTGATTTTGTATATTAAAGACTTTGTATAGATAACATCTCGATTAAAGTGTTTTACAAATAAGGGTGTTAATAATTTTTCTTCATGCTTAATTTAACTCAGAATTTTTTATTTCAAACTATTTCGATGAAAATTATAATTTTTTACGTAATATCTTGCGGAATGAGGAAATTGCGAGTCACAATAATAATAAGGGGTAATCATAAACTCCATATTAAAATAAACAACTAATAAATTGAGATCCTTATTTATGTCACAATGATATTACAAAAGATGTAGGAATTTTCAAAACCAGACGGACAGACAAATGAATGTCGAAGGGCTTAATATGAAAACCTGCCATGTTGGCCTATTTCACAGTGATAATTTCCAACTACTGTGAGGAGATTTTATGCGATCACCACTCCATTGTGCATCGTGCACTATAATCTCAGGCCATTGCTCCCCCGTTACTTAACATCTAAGACGTTTACAACCACACAGATGGAATGGACTCTGTTGAGTCGGCTACAGCAGTTACATACGTTACCGAAGTAAGAATCCTTTAAATAAGCCTAGACTTTGTTCTAGCTCACAGGAACACACTTTCTTAAGAGAAAAACAAACAACAGGCTCACTTTAGGTATACGCGTAACATTACATTCATCCTGTAGCAAATACAATTAAGATCAACTCATTTCCAATGCTAAGTGCTACAGTCAATGCTTTGTGGGACATCTGTTGTTATCGTCAATAGCACAGAAGTTATACCGAATTATTGACTTTACCATGCATGAGTATTTTAATCAAAACTCACACTTCCTACAAATTAAGGATTAATTCACAGACATTTCGTGGATCCCGAAGGAACCTCAACCTCAAACTGACCAGCCAGAACACTGTTCTTCGGGCAATTGGCCATCCGTAGTAAAAAATTACATGGTTCTTTGGTTAGACCTCTTATTAAATAATCAAGCAACTAGCCAGGGAATGAAATTTCATCACCAGTTTACAATCCCAGCAGATTAGAGATACTGATAGCACCTCTTACCTAGGGATTCCAATACACCATGATCAAGGAAACAAGCCGAGGAGGGAAGACGGACAGACAGATAATTAGACATATATTACAATAACTCAAAACGTAAAATGCTAAGACAATCAGCCAAATCTAAAGCCAAATATACACTAAGATAATGATGATGGACAGACATAAACTGTTGGTACTCTACAAAATACAACAGATTTGTTTGAAAGTAGTATCCAAAAAGTGATCAAATTTTTTGCCAGACATTAGGTCGTAATATTCCATTAGGGCAACTATCCAGATACCTTTTCAAAACTATTCATTAAAAATATTTATAGTAACAAGTAAAAAATAATTGTTGAAATGGGCGTAAATTACATGTATCATTAAACTGCTCATGTAATGTTCTTATTGCTACCTACATACACATGCTTTTCTACACATATTGTGCTGAGTGCCATTCCACTAGCATCTGCAATTTAATAAAGTCATTTCATTAGTTCAAATAAGCATCACAACTAAAACAATTTTTTTCTATTTTCTGCTTAAAAGAAACTATTTTTTTGTGTTATTTGTTATTTAATTCAAAATGTAATTAGTTGCAAACTGATTTTAAATTTTATTACACAGCATGTTAAAAAATCAATAAACTATTTTGTTGTTAAAGTAATAAAATGAAAAAAAAAATATGTGTGAATATTTCCAAACACACACAAGCAAAATTTATTATAAGCCCAAGGTGTATATATTGTGAAATATTTATTTAATGTTAAAATTTTTAGCATTTTTCCGCTTTTGACACTATTTAGTTTTATTATTTGCAAACAGCTCTTATAAAGCTAGAAGTATAAAAATACTCAATTCTTTACAATGGAAATGTTTGCTGGTTATGTCTATAATTTTAATTACTAAAATAGCAGTAGGTCAAAAAAAAAGACAAAATCATTTCATGTCTAAATACAATTATCAAACTTGAAAACAAAAAGACTTTTAAAATAGATGAACAATTAAAAGCTTGCCTGCAGTGACAAAATGAATGTAAATATTTATATCAAAGTTACACATCCATAGCCGTATCTATACATATACATTTTCTTATTCACTGACATTTAGATAAATATTCACTGTATTTACATACATCCTAGTACAAACATGTATAGAATTTTCCAACAGACTTTAAAATTTTTCATAATTAAACATTTAGTCAATGGTATCACTTTTTTCAAAATATTTGACATCCTTCCTAATTTTTGTAATTCAAAAATTATAATAAGTTAAATACCACTTAAGTAACTCTAAGTAAACTGATATGTAAACACTTTAATATTTTATCTTAAAAACTTGTTCCAGCTCAGAGAACTACAGGGCATTTATGTATTTAAAATTTTGTATTTAATATGAGTAAAAGCTAAAATATAAGCATGTGAATGAGAATTTGTTGTTTAAATATGCCAAGTATCCATCACAACCAAAAGGACACTTTACTTTCATTGTCATGTTTTCAGAATAACTCAAAGTCAACAAATACTACTATGGATATGATACACTGCTTAAGCGTGTGTGTATTCATGCTGTTACACGCTCCTTTCTTACACTGATAAAAACAAGAACATTTTTTATTTGAAATTGTGACTGTATCGAGTGCACAATCTTTTAATAGACACACAGACGGACGGAAGGGCGGACGGACAAAGCTAAATAGATTGGTATACTATAAGGTGTATGTAGGGTGTTACAAGCGCTTACTATCCTCAACACTATATGTAGTAATGTAGGGTATAATAACTCAAAAAAATATAGTTTTGTTAAGAAATCTGTGTTTTAATACAAACACGAAATCTAAGAAATTTAAGCGATTTAAGGAAACGGTATATGTATGAATCGTTTAAGAGCAATTTTTTTTTTTTTTTTTTTTTTTTTGTACCTCACGATTTCTAGAAATATTAATTAAGTATTTCTCCAAGTGTAACAATGCGTCCGTAATAAGTTTACATTTGTATTTGGTTTCTATATAATTCTGTTAAAGTGTGATGTGTTTATTTTTCATTGAAACTCTACGCATTTTTATTTTCATTCTTTTCCATATTTTCTATTTTTTTTTTGTGATTTTACTGTGATTTTTAAAATTGTATTCTTTTTATTTTGTTCAATCTGTGAATGTCAGATATTATGAATGTGTCAGTGGTGTGTTGACAATTGTACAGGGTTTTTCATTTGTTAGTTATGTTTCCGTGTTATAAACATAGAAATTAAAGAAAACATGTAACAAGCTATATACGTAAATTCTTTGTTTGGTAAAATCGTGTCTGACTAGATATTTTAAAAATAACTTTAGGTTATGGGATTTTTTTTTTATTTACTTTTTTTCTTTATTATTTTTATTTGAATGCCCTGTAATATGTATACATACATATATTTTTCAATGTTTGTTGATTTATTTGTCAACAACATCATGCACGAACCGCTTTACAAAACTTTAAATTTAAAAATATTTTTTTTGCTTTATGTACATGTTGTTAATGAAGCAAACTTTTTTTTCCTCTTCAAGGCTAAAGAAATATACATTACTTTAATAATTTAAATGTGTCTATAGACAATCAAATTACCACGTATATGTGTCTAGAACTTTTGCGAACTGTTGGAATTTAAGGTGTTTTTATACTATCAAATTACATGGATTATTTTAATAAGTAATGAAAGGGAAACACAAATTATGTATAATTATGTAAAATTTAGTTACAGCTTAAAAACAACAAAATAGTTTGAATATGTGGTTCAAGTGCAAAAACTTGGTTTCAGTATAAAACTGTGGTTAAAATATAAAATATGGTTTTAGTATAAAAGCATGGTTTTAGTATAAAAACACGGTTTTAGTATAAAAACATGGCTTAAGTATAAAAACGTGGTTTTAGTATAAAAACGTGGTTTTAGAATAAAAACGTGGTTTTAGTATAAAAACGTGGTTTTAGTATAAAAACGTGGTTTTAGTATAAAAACGTGGTTTTAGTATAAAAACGTGGTATTAGTATAAAAACTTTGTTTTAGTATAAAAACATGGGTTTAGTATAAAAACATGGTTTTAGTATAAAAACGTGGTTTTAGTATAAAAACATGGTTTCGTATAAAAACATGGCTTTAGTATAAAAACTTGGTGTAAGTATGAAAACATGATTTAAGTATAAAAACTTGGTTTTATTATAAAAACGTGGTTTTAAGTATAACGTGGATTAAATAAATGGCTGAAATTGGTGCATTACTTCACCTACCCCCTACACAACTAAACCTTCAAATGTAAGTTAGGCGTATACTTAATATTTGTGATATCAAGAAGTCAATAACACGTATACGTACAGGTGTCGTAAGTAAAGGTAGAGTGATTACAAAAAATTAAGACATAGTTTCTTTTTATTTTGTCTCTTATGGCAAAAGCTAAAACTCTTCACCAGAGAGTAGATCAAAATTCCAAACCCATTATTTTTTAACTGAGAGATATGGATCTTTTATAACTTACTGACATCCGTATATGGTTATGGAATTTACTATATAATAAAAATATTAATAAATTTGTTTAATAACTGTATACTTTAATAATTCTGCAATTTATCTTAATATTTCATTATTTTTTATAACGATACTTATATTCTATATAACAATATTTTTAAATTCTACTGTACAACTACCACATTCCACTCCCCCAATCCTATACAGTCTCATTAGTAATCAAATCACTACAATATTTCTTTGATTGTAATAAATACGTACTTATTTATGTAGAGAACACTCAATAATAATCCAATCAATATAACAGAAACAGAAAATAAAGAAGACTTATAAAACAAAACAAATGTCTGTGGTAAAATGTTTGTAAATAAATAAATATTTATCTAAAATTACGATGCCAACTCCAAGAAGTCCAAGATGATGATGGCTTATATATCCCATAGTAGGCCCAAGATATAAACAATTGCTAAACAACTTTATTACATAAATCAAAGATTAATTTGTAGTCGAAAAATATAGATTTTTGGAGAAGGCTAAAGAAGGATTGTAACAAAAGACATGACAAACCATTTATAGATAATTTCCCTGGAAACACATTGTAAATCATTGCAACACAAATTTATGTTTTTAAAAAAATATATTGTATTTATCTTTCAAATTTATTACCACAATTATGACCTAGATTTTTATGTAGTTTTTAATGTTAGGAAAAAAATATATTTTTTTTTTTTCAACCTAATATGTATAAAATTTTATACTTTTTTAGTACATGTAAATGTATTTAACCCTTCACTAGTTTGCTAACTCTTCTCTAACTGTACTCATTAATTATTTAGATTACATATTTTTTATTAAAATCATGTTGACTAAACTGAATAATGTATAATAAACTTTCACTTTTACTTGTTCGTATTTATTTTTTGTTTTATTTATAATAAAATTTCAAGCCTTCTCTTGGGTCTTGTTTATACGCACTTAACAACACACGCAATCCCATAGCTATATACATACATATTCGCACAGTAATGCTTCTGAACAATGCACATATAAAATGTCATTTCACTTTAACACTTAAGCATTCACTTTGCACCCTTCGTGCACTCACGCCCATTAAGTTTTCTCTTTCACATTGTTGCCATTTGTGGAAAACTCACTTTGTAATATGATGTTTAAACGAATAGAATAGGAACTTCATTTGAGGGAAAAAGTAGAATTTGACAAATTAAAATAATATTCAAATTTTTGTAAATTTCCCAAGACACGGAAAGGAAAATATTAAAAGTAATTACTTTTTACATTGCCTACGAATAAGCAGTTTGTTGTCATCATTACTGCCCGACTGACAGATAAGAAACGTATCAAATAAACACCAAATACAAAACATTTTGCCAAAAGTGATACACTTATAGCTTTCAAAACTGCCGGGTAACTTATGAGTAACTATCTAAAATATGTCGTATATTAAGAATTTATAATTAATCTCCTTAATTTTGCCAAACAGATTAACTTTTATAAAAATATTTTTTTTATTTTCTTGATTTTATTTGGTCTAAATTTTTATGCAGGAATTTCAAAAACAACATCAATATTAACAATGATGAAACATTTAAAATAATTAAAAAAAAACTCATAAATAAGAAAAAATTATAAATGATGAAAAGAAAAAGTACACATTTCAAACATAAGAGAAAAGAATTAACCCACAGAATAATAAATTTGTTATACAATGCTCTACGAAAGTGAAATGTATAAACTTATTAAAAATATAAATTCGATGTAAAGAACATATTACAACTGGTATATCCAAGCAATGATATGCAAAGCATTTTGTCAAAGCTCTTTAATATATATAATTTGTCTAATTCGAGCTTAAAACACAAGATTTCTGTAATTGAAATGCTTTGAATTGTTGTCTAAAGTTTTTGCTCATAACTCCTTTATTTATAGACGATTTTGACTGATTTATTGAAGATTAGAATCCCGAAGATATATGTAGTCTTTACACAAACTTTGTTACCCTGATTAAAGACCCCATATTGGTATGATTGCTATCAGTACCTCTAGTCTACTGGGACTATAAACTGGAGATGAACCAAATGATCCTCGGCCCTTAATTGGAATGATTCAACATGGACTCGAACCTGACAACCACCAGAAACGGTAGCACACATGCAGTTTTTCACATTTTGTCTTCTTTCTTTTATTGGAGAATTGCCTTCGGGGTTTATGCGATGGCTGTAGTTTAAACTCAAATTTACAACCAGAGAATGTTGTTTAAAGACTGATGCATGAGGAATTATATAATTCAGGATAAGTTCGGTGCTTTTGCCGAGGCAATAAATATCCCACAGATGAGCGAATGTGGGAACAACATACAAAAATATTGGTCCAATACCCACCTTAAAGTATACCGATCGATTCAGAATAATTTTTTGAGTCGATTAAGACATGTCCATCCGTCTGTCCGGCTGGCTGGCTGTCCATGTAAACCTTGTGCGCAAGGTACAGGCCGCAATTTTCAAGATAACTTGATGAAATTTGGACCAAGCATGTTTTTGGACACAGGGACGAAGCCTATTGAAAATGGTTGAAATCGGTCCATTATTTCACCTAGCCCCCATACAACCGTACCTCCCGATTTGAACTTTTTATGCCATAATTACATCAAATATTCTTTTATCTCTCTAAAAATTGGCACAAATAAGTTTTATATAAGTATAAATGACAATGCAGATTTTCGTAAGGATCGGCCCTTATTTGACCCTAGCCCTTATACAAATCCCCCTTCAAAAATGTCTTAAACGTCTAAAATTGACTTGTAACCATTTGTATCGCAATGAAACTCAACAAAACTAACTGTTATTTATAATATATCCTTTTCCCAAATTTACCGAGGATCGGCCCATATTTGACCCATATAAAGCCTCATTTAGAAAATTTAGTTTTTTTTTATCAATAAAGTGCTTAAATATTTTGGAATTATGGTAATATTCAACATAAAAGTTTCTTTATAAAATATAAAAAAATTATAAAAATTTAAAATTTTAAAAATATACTCATGGTGTAGGGTATTATATGGTCGGCCATGTCCGACTATACTTTTATACTAAAAACACATATTTATACTAAAAACTCGTTTTTATACTAAAAACAGATTTTTATACTAAAAACACATTTTTATACGAAAAACACATTTTTATACGAAAAACACATTTTTATACGAAAAACACATTTTTATACTAAAAAAAACACATTTTTATACTAAAAAAAACACATTTTTATACTTAAAACGCATTTTTATACTAAAAACACATATTTTATACTAAAAACACATATTTATACTAAAAACTTATTTTTATACTAAAAACACATTTTTATACTAAAAACACATTTTTATACTAAAAACACATTTTTATACTAAAACACGTTTTTATACTAAAAACTCGTGTTTATACTAAAACACTTTATCATACCAAAACAAAATTTTTAAACCACACTTTAAAGCTTAAATCAGGATTTATTCTAAAAAAAAAATAAAAAACGAATGGCAACAAAATTAAATAATAGTTCAGAAGATTTTTAAATTTCATGATGGATGTATAAACAATTTTCAGGTTATCTCAATTTAATTTATTATTTCATTCATATTTCATCTGGAGAACAAATATACACACTACGATAATGTTTTACAGACAATATGACGCTTTTCATTTAATTGTATTTATTTAAGACCAGAAAGATTTATTTTATTTATTTTTGCTAATGCTATTAAAGCTAAAATAATAACATATCAATAGCATTAAATTCAGCACAATATATAAATATTGATTTAAGGTGTAGATATAAATCTATATAAAAATTATTTCCGCCTAAATAAAACAAATAAAAAAAACTATATGTATGTGTTTACGATTGATTTGCTATTTTGAAGAGTAAACAAAAAGGGGATTAATTTTTAAGCTTCAGCAATATTTTTCTAATGCTTAAAGAGGCTTTATTTTTGTGTTATAGATTTCTATATAATAAATTTGTTTAGAAATAAAATCAAATTTATTTCTTTTTTACCATTCCACAAAAAAACACTGATAATTTAATGATATATATTTAATGTGGAGTTATTAATACGCAATAATGCTTTTATATTAATCATATAAATTTCACGACGACTGGAATTTTATTGATGTTTAAGGAAAATCAAGATATTTTAAACATGCTGCTACTCTTTTCATATACCAAAATTGTTTATTATTTTTACAAATTATAAGTTTTACTTATATTATTTTAAAACAAATTTGAATGAGAATTTTCATATAATTTTAAATAAACACAAAACTATTTTTTTTTCATAACAAGAAAACAATATGTTGTCCAAAATAATTTCATACAAACTTTTACAATTGAAATTATATTTTCGCTTATATATACAAATTTCATTACGTTTAAATGTTTTATGTTTGAAATACATGAATAAATACACCACAATTTAGTTTCCATTATTTTGTATTTAAAGTAAAGTATGTAGAGCAAAAGTATATTTACTAATACATAAAATTATTAAATATACTTGTACTTACTTAATTTCCCCCATGGAAAACAACAGCAATAAAATAGAAAACTTTTCATTGCTTGTCGGTCTGTCTTCCCTACTTTTTTTGCTATAAGTTAGCCATAAACTTAGGTTTTTTATAATACCCTACTAATAAATAGGTATTATGTGATTGTTGTTACAGCTACAGTTAGCTTCAGATATAATGTATCTAAGTTATTTAGTGAGATTAGGTTGATAGGAGGATGTACATATGCTACATAAGAAGAAATACCCCTAGGTCCCTATCGGTCTTGTTGTATGCTCCTAGTAATGTGAAAAAAAATTTTTCGTTGAAATATAAATTTTGGCAATCTTCAGAAACTTAGTTTCCTGGATGTAATACCTAAGAATTTTTAAACTTGTGTTAGTGAGGAATGCTACTTAGTTACTTAGTAAGTAAGTTAGTTATTTAGTTAGTTACATTAGTTAGTTTGAAAGGAGGATATATATATGAAATCCGAAGAAATACACCTAGGCCTCTATCGGGCCTGTTGTGCGCTCCTTAACAAGTGCCTCAGGTGGGAATCAAACGCACCACCTCCGGTCTACCAGACTAGAACTCTAACAACCAGATAGTTAGTAAGTTAGTTAGTTTTTTAGTTAGTTAGTTAGTTAGTTAGTTAGTTAGTTAGTTAGTTAGTTAGTTAGTTAGTTAGTTAGTTAGTTAGTTAGTTAATTAGTTAGTTAGTAAGTTAGTTAGTTTTTTAGTTAGTTAGTTAGTTAGTTAGTTAGTTAGTTAGTTAGTTAGTTAGTTAGTTAGTTAGTTAGTTAATTAGTTAGTTAGTTAGTTAGTTAGTTAGTTAGTTAGTTAGTTAGTTAGTTAGTTAGTTAGTTAGTATACTAGTATTAACATACATTCCAATTACCACTTCATATAGCTCTGAACACATAGACGTTCTTTAATGAAGTCTCATTACTTGTAAGCACTTATAAGCCTCTAGTAATGTCACCATTTTAAAATAATGCCTTAAAATGGCGATGTGTAAGTATACATAAACATTTAACCCCTTAACCGCTAATAAAAGGTTTTGCTGGTTAACCCACACTACAAATACTTTATTAATTGATGTAGGGTGTAGCACAACTAACAACTACTTATTTTATTTTAATTCACTTTGAAAAAATATTTGTAATATTTAATTCTTTGTAAAAAATAAAAATTTTTCTTAACATGTTGTACATGTATTTGTTGTCCAGCAGCAACAAAGGTCCACAAGTAGCTTAATACATTTGAAGTAAAATAGAGGAAAAATATTTTTTGGAAATAAGTACATTTGTTTTTCAATTAAAATTTAATGTAAATTACTCACTTTCCTTCTTTTCCTATTATTTGCGTATTTGCTGTCTTTTCAAAACAAATAAATAGCTAAAGAAATATAATAACGTTTTGTTGTTGTGTTATCATTTTAATTAAATTGATATTTCAAATAACAAAACAAGCAAAATAAAATGAATAAAGGAATGACGACTGACTGAACAAAATGCTTTTTATTGAAAATGAGCTTTTATGTGAAATTGTGGTTAGCCAGACAGCCAACTAACCAATCACTGAAGCGCAACAATGAGGTTGTCCCTATTAGCTTGCTGTGTTTTTGCGTATAAAATATCATTAGTAGCATTAAAAATTATTATTTTTTCCAATACAAAAATCACAAAAAGAAAATAGATCATTTAATTTGTTTATGTAAAAAACGATTTAATTTTAAATGATTTAATTAATATTTATTTAATTAATAGATATATTTCAATATATCCCACAGCATGATTGTTATATTTGTTAGTTTATAATTTAAATTCTGTATGAAATTAAAGAAGCAAACACATAAAAGTGAAGTTAATCTTTATGATGTTTAAGATTTATAATAAATTACAATTATTTTAAAATTTAAATTTTCTTTTTTAATGTTCATTCAATACATTTGTATAACAATACTTTTGTATTATAACCCAACATATGAATGTATGTATGTTCATTAACTATTTATATTTTACAGCTTGTTTATACAATATTTAATAAGATTTCTTAATTTAATACAATTATTAATTTAATAAATTTTATAGATAAAAGTTGATTTTATTATATAAATGGTTTCTAGGAAACATTTGTATGTTTGCTTTTGTTGTTGTTATTGATTTAAATATGTAATATTTGTGAATTTGACTTTATTTTTTTTTATATATTTCACACTGTTAGCTAATTGAAACATTTAATAATAAATAATATTATTATATAATATATTATAGATAAAACACAATTATTTAAATACATCAATAAAATTAGGGTATCCCGTAGACCACTTTTTTTCAAAGAGCCTTAGTTTCGTACCTTTTTTTCACGTTGTGCACTGCCACTTAGTGAGGTCAGCTTTAGAAAAATATTTTTAATTTTTCTCGTGTTTAGTTTAGTAATACGCATCCATATAGAGTTTTTTAAAAAATAAGTTTCTTAAAAAGGTAATTCCTTGGGACACTCTTGTGTACATATTAAAAAGAGTTTTGTTTAAGGATTGATTTAAATAAACTATAAATGTATATCTAAACTATTCTATATAGTCACTTAATTATATACTCTTGATTTCTATATATATTTGATAATTTTAACAAGTTAAGCAAACTAGGAATGGCAATACATGTATTTATATACGACTTAAACCATAAAGCTTTGGAAATTTCATATTATATATTTAACACCTTTCATTAGAACAGCCTTTTTCTATAGCATATTAAAATAAGGTTATTATATATACATATTTATCACTTTAATTAAATTTTCAAATAACCAGCAGAAAATAAAATTGTACACAAAAACAAAACACTGGGTAAAATAAAAATAGGGAGAAAACTAAAAAATATTTTTTTATTTGAATAACAGGCTCATTATATAGAACTTATTTAAAAATCACCCATCTTTTTATCGAATCGGAATCACTTTCTGATTCTATCGATATGTCTATCTGTCTGGCTGCCTGTCTGTCTGTCTGTCTGTCTGTCTGTCTGTCTGTCTATCTGTCTGTCTGTCTGTCTGTCTGTCTGTCTGTGTGTCTGTCTGCCTGTCTGTCGATCTGTCTTTATGTGTATCTGTCTGTTTGTCTGCCAATTAAGGTAACAAATTAAATACTTTATTATAAAAAAAAGCAATTCACACCTCTAACATACTGACTGATGTAGGGTATCCTCTGGTCGATCATAAGCAACTATAAATTTTTACTTGTTCTATCTACCCTCTCAGTTAAGTTGCATCACTAAGGCAGTCACTGATACTACATACTGTAAGCAAATTGATATCTATTGAATTTTGAGCTGATTCTGCAAGAATCCAATAAATTTTGATAGCTACTGTACAATAACATAAATATGTATTTATGTATAAGTGCTCATTACCACATGAACATATTAAATACAAATACATACAAATAAATCATACTACACATTACGATTGACTTAATATACACAATACTCATACTCACCCTTACCAGAAGACTCATTAAAATTATGGAAAAAGTGATAATTGAATGTAAAAATTATAATTATAATAATAATATTATCACTCAAAATAAAACATGCATAAATACATACATATGTATATGTATGCATATGCGAAAAAATCAATACTTCGATGTTTCGCCCCAGAAAACTGTTTCGTACTACAATCTAATTTTTACGTAATATTCGGAAAAAATGGAAATTTTATTTAATCAAATACTATTCCAAGTTCATGAAAGCACTAAATTATTTCATATTTACATTCTAAAAATTATGTTATGTTATCTTTTCAAAAATAATTTTGCATTATGCAAAAAAATATTTCTTACAATTTCGTTTTTATTACAAAACAATCTCTAATGGGTTATTTCTTGTTATTGTAATTGTAACAAAAATATTTAGAATATTTTTCGAGTGAAAAGAATTCTGCATTTTCTAGTTTATAACTATTCCTACATTTTATTTTTTACAAATAAATTTTTCAATATAAACATTCAGTTAAAATATCTAAAATAAAATTTTACACTTAAAGCTAAAATTAAAGTAAATAACAATAAAAATAATAAAATAAACAAAACAAAAATAATAATCGCAAACAATTTAAAATTTCCATAAAATTTTAATTTTATGACCAAAACTAAAATAAAATATTAAAGAAAACAAAGAAATCATAAAAATAAATATTTGAATTAAACTACTTGTCATTATCATATTACTTGACAAAATATTCAAATTTAAACAAAGAGAGAAACAACATAAAGAAAATATTATTTAAATTTTGTTTTAAAAGATATTTGAAAAGCAAACTAATATAATAAAAAATCATAAAAATATATATACACATACAAACATAAACTTAACTATTCCAATGGTCATTTACATATGTATGTACTTATGTCCTTTTGTGGATAACTGTATTCATGTGTGTTTAAGTATGAATGCTTTTATACAAGTATACGCAAAATATTTGTTGATGATAGTGTATGTGGGTTTGCAACACATAACATCTTGCTCTTTTACAAACATACATCAAATAAAACCCAGAGTGAAATCAGTTTGAACCGATAGAAAACTAAAAATATGCAGGATAGTTGCATAACATAAGGCATGACAAATAAAATATAAAGTAAACATAAGTAACAGTAACGCAATTCAAAAACAAATATTTTTGAAATAATTATTGTGGATTTTTTACAAAAAAAGTACTTACCGACACACAGAAACAGTTATACAAATACAAGTTATAAACAACTGTATTATGTAAAAGAGTTGAAAAAATAAGAACATATTAAATTGATAACCAACTTTGTCTGTGTGTGTTTTCAAAAAATTAACAAAAAAGCAAAGAAAAAAACATATAAATATAATAAAACTTTTTCCATATGGATGTTTTATAAATTCATGCAACACTGATCAAAGGATTTTAATAAAAAAATTATTAATATGAATAAAACCGTTAATTAAAGTAAAGGCAATAGATCATTTGTAATAACATGGTCTAGTCATAGTCTAGTCATAGTCTAGTCATAGTCTAGTCATAGTCTAGTCATAGTCTAGTCATAGTCTAGTCATAGTCTAGTCATAGTCTAGTCATAGTCTAGTCATAGTCTAGTCATAGTCTAGTCATAGTCTAGTCATAGTCTAGTCATAGTCTAGTCATAGTCTAGTCATAGTCTAGTCATAGTCTAGTCATAGTCTAGTCATAGTCTAGTCATAGTCTAGTCATAGTCTAGTCATAATATTGCATATTATGCAATAATTACCCACCAAGCCTGTTTTTGAATATATAATAAATATTAAAAAAATTACATAATTTTTATGTCAATTAATTCATCTTAAATTTGACTTTAAAACATACTATCTATTAAATTGAAACCATTTGTAATGTCCTTTAAATGAATTCATCTTAAATTTGATTTTAAAATATACTATCTATTAAATTGAAACCATTTGTAATGTCCTTTAAATAGTTTACTAATATCAGTTAACATTTGACCATTAAATATGTGTTATTGTTTTTATTAGTTTTTAGATTTAATATAGAAATGTTGCTTAAACATCTTAAGATTTCTGATAATGGTAAATCATTATTCTCTTAATATGTTATCTAGATTTAAACGGGTATTTTTTATGCTTATTAGTTTTTCTGTTGTTTAATTTTCTAATGGAATAATTGTCATAAATTTTCTTTAAGGGAACACTTGGAATACACAAAAAAAATATGTAAAGAAAAGTTGTGACAAAGAAATGTAAAAAACTTTAAACTATAGAAAACTTTAATAAATTTAAAATTTAATGTTTTCCTTTCAAACTTTTGCACTGCAATCCTTTCGTGCTCTTCCCACAACAAATATTAGTTTTTACTTGTTTGTTTTGTTATACCCTTCATCTTCGCGAGAAGGGTTTACATTAGTTTGTCATTCCGTTTGTAATTTCTACAATATAACTTTCCGATAAAATAAAGTATATCGATTAAGTTAAAGAAATGGTAGAAATGAAATAAATTGAAATTTTATAAAATTGATATTTTTTACAGATTATAGAGAAGGGTACATAACTGTCAGAAAAGGCGTATGTAAACTTCTTACTTATTTACTTTAATAATACCATAGACAACTTTTGTCTTCAATACGGTTTGGTTTCAGACTACTTAGTTTTGTGTTGCGCGTTTAAGATTTTTTCGATTTTATTTTTGGTTTCACTGAGCTTGTCGTTGTAATTCCTGACACAAAACATGTCAAAAATTCTACTTTGTAAATAAAGTAAGATTTTGTTTGTGAACATATATGTGCTTGTTTATGTTGGTTCACATAAATACATACATATAGTAGAGATAAAAAATTCTTGGAAGGCGCCCTAAAGACGGCAACACTCTTTACTTTTATTACTAAAGATACATGTGCTTTACTTATACGTAAAAGGGTTAGTAATCTCAGAAAATATTTAAAAATATTGAATAACTTAGTTATGTCAACAAACAAACTTTTCATACTATTTTCGTAGAAATAGTTTATACCGGTTTTGTTAACATCTAACAGATATCTACAGACATGTATATATATATGTGTACATATTACTTTACATTTTTAGTTGTTAACAAACTTATTTTATTTACTTAGCTCAATTTTTTTTTACAAAACAAACAACAGTGGTTTGATTGATGATGATTTTCTTCTATATTCTTAAATTTTTTATTTTAGTTCTTAAAAACAATAACAGTTATTAAGTTTTCTAGACATTTAAATTAATTTTTTACTGGTTCTACAAGCTTTATAAATATATTTTTCAAATTATTTTCCATGAGCATGAGTTTAACACAAATCCATAAAATGTCTATTTTTTTCTAAAAACAATTGTCGCGTGTCTGCTAAAAGAAAAAAATTTAATCATTAAATGTTATTTGCAATTTGGTATAAGACAAAGTCATCACAAAAATTCGCCGGCATTGTCTAAGTAAATTACTTAATGAACATTTTGCATGTTGCTGATGAGATTTTTTTTTATAATTTAAAGATTGAGTAATTTTAAACGATACAATAAACAGTTACCAGAGGCGACTAAATGCTTGCTAAATTTTTTTTTTTTTATCAATTTATAAATTGACACGTGTTGTTAGTTTAAAAATAATCAAATAAATTGTGTTAAAATCTTTTGGAAATTTTATTTGTGAGAAGAGTTTGTAATTTCTACAATATAATTTTCTGACCTCATAAAGTATATATAAATTCTAGATCCTTATAGATAGTAGAGTCGATTAAGCCATATCCACCATATTTGTCTGTCTGTTTGTCTGTCCGTCCTCTGAAGTATGCAACTATTGTAGTAAATAAGCAACATGTTAACTTTACATTATACTGAAAATTTTAATCTAATGTGTTAGTTTTTTACAAAAATGAATACCCCAGAGGCGATTCATGTTAAATATGTATTATTCCTGGCAACTAAATAATTAACAAAATTATAGAAAGCAGTATTGTAAAAATTACAAAATTCATTCATGAAACTTCAACGAATTACTGAATTTCGTAACTACTTTTTCGTTAGATTTTGTAAAAGTTTTTATACATTTTACAATTTATGTATTTAACCCTTTCACGCACAAAACTAAACCGCTGTTGTTTTTATGGATATGACTTCACCATACACTTGTTGTTTATAGATCATTTTTGACGAGTAATAAAAAAAGTGTTTTTGAAGGATATTGCAGGATATTTTTTTAACATAAAGTGACATCGAAATCTAAAAAACGAAATCTATTAAGGTCAAACTGAGTGTACAAATCCATATAGATTCAATAAAGTGCAAGCGAAATGGTTAACCAATTTTTAAATTTCTAGAAAAAGTTTCTTATAGAAAACTAAGTAATTTAAAAGATACGTAAATAATTTTTAATATAGTTTTTCGCTGTACCCTAATAACTGCAACTGCAAATAATTGTATGTGGACATTTTATCGATTTATTACTATTAATTAATAAAATTGTATGCTATAGGGGAAACTTACATTGAAAATTAATGAGATAAGAAGTTAACAAAACCTCTTTTAAATACTTCTAAATAAGCATTTTAACTCACATAGGAGGCATGTACTTGCACGCTCGCTTAGAAATGACTAATTTAATAATTACTTACAAATGAGGAGTTATTTATTTTGTTTTAAAAGGAATAAAATTGCTCACAGAATACAAACCTGGTCATCTTGTTTGTTACTTCGCTCTCTTACTCATAAGTAAAGTTGCTAACATGCATTTATTAAATGCATATAAAACGAAAAATCTGAAACAAATTACTTACTTATCTAATTATATGTAAGTCATTATAAAAGTACTCAAAAATAATGCAGACGGAAAGTAATAGTCATTAAAAAATAAGTAATCATAAAAATACAAACCATTACCGAGTTTTTGCTGGGAAGTTTAAGCTGTGAAGCTATTAAATTTTTATAACAAACATTATTTAAAATTTTAAATATTTAATTCATATACTCTCTATGTGCATTTTATTATTATATAATATTAAAATCTAGGATAAAATAATAATAATAATAATAATATTAATGCATAATGGTGACTAATATACATATATTAATAGAAGAAAAATGTACTGTTTTCAAATATAATAAATTGAATTAAATAATATGAAAAGAGATAATAAATATTAAAAAAATACGCAAAAAAATAATTATATATTTTTATTAAATTAAAATAAAACTAAAATAAATTTTCTAAAGCAGACATATTTTTGTAAAACAGAAATCTGAACACAAGTGTAATGTGCAATTTAAATACCAAAAAACATAAAAAAATTAATATAGTTTTGTCACCATTTCCGATAAAAGCGAAAAAAAATACAGAAATCGTTTTCAACAATCAGTCTGAATACCCAGAAATAAACTTACAATTAAAAGTAAAGTGTTAAAATGCTAATAAAATGTCTTTACACTACTTCTTCTTGAGCATTTTAACTCATTGTTTCAAAACGATGATGACAATAGAGACATGTTCTTTCACGCTCGCTTACAAAGTATTTATTGAGTAAGTTGTTTTGTTTTTAATAATAAAAGAGAGTCAGTGGTAATAGGAACCAGTAACTCCGATTTGCTATTCAAAACACCACTAAAATCAAATAATGGTTTTCAGGTACAAATTTAATTTTTGTTTTCTTTTATAGAAACCACAAATCCTAACTCGCAGTCAAATAAAATGTGTAAATAAAAAACAAACAAAAAAATTACTTCTGTATCATAAGAAAAGAAAGTCATCACTAAAGTATTGCAAAGTAATGCAGACGATAAATAGTAGACATTGAAAAGTAAGTGGCTAGAGAAATTTAACACATTACCGAGTAATTTGGTAATTTAAGCATTTTCCATCATATTAGTTACATATATAATACCACCAGCTAATGTTTTTTTAGGTTAAGTTGTGTTAGTGTATACTATAGTATTCAAATGATTAGTCGTTGTTCGGTTAATCGATTAATTTTTGATGATTAATCGTTTGAATAAATGAAAATTGTCAAATTTCAAATCACGAATAAACCGAATAATTTCTATCAATTAACCCATTAAGAAAAACTCACTATTTAGCAGTAAAATTACTATGTATTTTCTACAAATTTTAAGCAGTTTTTTTTTTTGAACATTGTTGTGTTCTTAAGTATTTCTAATAAGTTTTCAGCAACAGTTATAGTTGAACTAGTGTTCAATGGCACGTATGAATTCTAGAACTCATTGAAAATCTTAAAAACAGTAATGTCTTTATATAGAAAAGCATTTCACATAAACAGGAATATTTTTTAGTATTTGATAAAAAAACTAAACAAAAAACTGAAGAGAAAGAAGTGAAAATAATATTTTTCTTTATAAACCGTGCAAAAGTTATTTTCAAACATGAATAAATCTATGTGTACAAGAAACTGTGGACCATTAATATTAACTCTGTGTACTCAGTTTTTCATAATCAACTCTTATACTCCTGTAAAAGGACTTTAAAGTTTAAAAGACATCCAATTTCAAAAGATGGAATTTCAAATTTATATTAAAAAGTTGGTATTAATATTAATTTAAAATAAAGCTGTGTTCCTTTGCTTTGAAATAATATAATTTATTTCAAATCATAAAGATTATCAAGAAAGAATTGGAAAACTTAAAGAAAATTTGTCACAAAAAAGTAGTTAAAAGTTTTTGAGTTGAAAATGAAACCTTTTAAAATTTAATTTCTTTTTCGTGTTTTCTGTAAGTGAGACAGCTAAATAATATATATAAAATGTACAGATTCCCAGTTTTCATTTGATACCAATATTACCATTATATAAAATATATAAATATTTTAAATATTCGTTTGTAGTTCTTTAAACTTTGAAATCCTTTTTCACATGCTTATCAACTTTTCCATGTGTGAATGCTTTTTTCGAAATTGATACAAGGTTCTTATGAAGAAAATTATTGTTAAAAGCAATAATAACATATAGTTTCCTTTTATTCGAATAACCGAATAATTTTTAGTTATCCTATTATTAACCGGCTAACGTAAAACCTCAAATAATTATTTGTCGAATAAACCGAATAAGAAAAAAACCCGAATAATTGAATACCCTCTTTTGAGGCCAAAAACAAAACATGCTAATTTTACGACCCTGTTCTAATGTGAAACATTTTCCTGTGCACTTTGTTTAAAACAATCGAGTTCCACTTCGATTAAAACAAATCAGTATGTAGCAGTCGGACGCGACAAGGTCAAGGTATTAAGGTGTCGAAACTACAATGTTCTATGTCTATGTTAGAATGAATGTCAGATAAACACCCTTCAAATTGACATACATGTAACATACACCATCTTTTGAAAATTCCGCATTTTGAAGTTAGACATCCAGTGTTTAAGTAAATTTACATATGCTTAGAGAATTTTATAAAAAATTTTCCATTGCTGCTAACTTTCTGTTTTTTTCTATTATTTATTTATTCTTATTTGTTTTTCTAATATTTGTTCAGATGCTACTGCTGCCATAAATATTCCATGAATAATATTTACAGTTTGTTTTCTACTTGATACTAAATGCATTTACCTTGTTTACTTTTTATGTTAGCAAATTATTCTGATTCTGGTTTAGTTAGTACTTGCTCTTACTTCTAGTAATAAATTGAAACAAATTATTCCTTAACAATAACACACAAACTTATGTTTATTGTCGAGAAAAAAGATTTAAGCTAACTGCTGAAAAAATTAAATTTTCTTAGTTTTTACCTTTATATGGACTTGATTACGCCTAAAAAAGAAATGTTAAAGGAAATTGTGCTACCTTTTCCTTTATACTTCTTAACATCACGTTTCGCAATGAACTAAGTTTTTTAGCAGAAATTCTAAGCAATAACTCTTTTCTAACTCCCAAATGTTTCAACGTTTTGTTGCTGCAACATGTGACTTACAAACAAATTGATTTTTCTTTGTGACATCGTCCTGCGTGAGTATTCTGCAACACATTTTGATAGCCATGACTACTGAGTTATTTGCCAGCAGCATTTATAAACTTATCAAAGATTCTTTGTTGCTTTCCTTTTTTCATAAATGTTGTCAACATGTTGCTGAGATATTACAATATGACAGAAGTTAAATTTAGTTTTCATCACCTATTTAGTTGTATTTATTTCTTGTTGGCAACTTGTTTATTGATTTTACCTTGTACTTGTATAATTGTTGCAATGTTGTTGTTTTCTTAAGATTTTTTTTTATCAACATGTTGCGAAGCTAAAATATATTTTCTACCTTGTCCAACATAAACATGAATAAATTTTACTGCTAAAATTGAACATTTTTACAACAAGTTTCACAACCTCAATGTATTACAGTTTACTGAAACATGTTTACTATTACAATTTTAACTTTGTTGCCATTAGATGTTAGCAACTTAAATTTACTAAAATTTTTAATAGTATTGTAATTTTCTGGTATATACATACATTATTGTAAAACTTTGTGTTTTTTAATTAATTTCCTTTCTAGTCTTGCATTGCAGTTGTTTATTAGAAATATTCTGTTAAAGTTAATAGAAAACAAGTTTTTTTTTCTGTTTAAAGTAGTTTACCAAATAAGAACTTAAAATAGTTAGTTAAAAACGTATTTGTGTGTTTAAGTGCTAAAGGATTTCAGATAATTTGTTAAAAGTTTATTTTACCAGGAAATTCAAATTACATATAGATATTCCTGCTCTTAAACATATAATTACAACTTTTTTAAATCAAACTTTCTAAATGTGGTTTTTTTTACGCCACTCTATTTAATTACAAAATGTATGTAAAAGGAACTTTACTTTCAGTTTTAAAATTTGTGTTATTTTTTTTGTGCCTTATTAAAATCATGACTTCAATAGTCGACCATAAAGTAGTTTATATATAGTCGACTAAACCCTATTGTCGACTTCATATTGGACTTTGTAATTTCGTAAACAATGAGGAAATAGTTATCTTAACTTCTTTGACTCTATAGTCGAATTTTGTGTTATACTACATATAGTTGGTTCTACTATCAATTAGCTTATATAAAGTCGACTAGACTCTACGGTCGACATCATATTCAACTTTGTAATTTCAGAATGAAGAAATGAAAAAATATCTGAACTCATTTCGACAATTTTCGCTAGGACCAATAGATAAAAAGTTTTACTTATTAAAAAAAAAACTTGTATGACCAAATTATCTTACTTGACCCCCTCTAACCCCGGTAGAGTTGAAAATTTGTATCTGGCTTAATATCCAATTGAACTAACCTTGGGGTAAATTTTATCCAAATCGATTTATTAGGTTGGGCCACTTGACACTTAATGGCCCATAGATTTATTATTACTATAAAAGTATTTAAGCAATAAATATTTTAAAATGATTGATATGATAGAAAATAAAAAAATATGAATGTATAGGATGAATGTACTGGTTCACTTTTGCTCCATAGTGGTCGAGCATATGACTCTCTACACCAATGAGTATGTTAAACATGTAGACAATTGTTTAAACAATAAAGCATTTAATTGGTTTTTTAATTTGATTCTGAAATATTTTTACTTATTCTTAACAAATAAGGGGTAGGGGTAAATATGTGCCTATTTCTATACTTTTTTGCAGAGGAATTTATGTCTAGGGTGAAATGAGACCAGATAGACATCAGTAAAGTTTTAATGAAATACTAGAACAATTTACACAATTATAAGCCCAAAAGCCATATTTTTGTGTGTTACAAACATCAGTACAAATGCATAATACCCTTCCAACTATACTTAGTTACGTAGGGTATAAAAACAGACACCTACGCTGATTTGTACAGCATTAAAGTATTCGGAGAATGAAACAAATACGTAGGAAGTAAAAACGCTTTTATAATGGTAAAAGGCTACTGTTTTAAACAAAACTCCTACATTCAAAAATATTAAGAATTTCTCAGAAATACATAAACAAAAATTTGCATTGAAGAAACAGTTTTTTATTTTTCACTTCATGCTGAAGGTTTAAGCAAAAATTAACAAAAATATCTGTCCTTCAAATTACAAAATAATAAAAGAATAAAATGAATCACCAAGAGCAAGAAAAAAGGAAAATATAAAAATAAAAAATGGTAAATATAGTCTTTTATAAATTATAAAAAAATTTTATTAAATGTACTTTCTTAAGCTTTAACTTTAACAAAATTATTAGCTTTAAAACTCTAATTGGTTGGTTCGGTATATTATATATTTCTAATTTCAACCACTTTCAATATATTTTTGTCATTGTTGTAATAGAAGATCATGTACCAAGTATATTCAATTACCTTTAAGTTTAAAAGGACTGATGGTTAGATGGACATAAATAGCGAACTCTGGGCCGATCGATGGTTGTAAGAACTTTTTTTCTAAAATAGTATGATATTTTTAAATAAAATTCTAAGTTTTTAAAGTTCTTAAAAGAGAGCTGAGAAACATACTAAAAATATATTGTTCCAAAGAAATACATTTTCGTGTTTTACATTTTAAATTTTAAAATTTCTATGTTTATAATAACTTTTATAAAATAACCCCTTATTGTTAACTCATGCAATGTTTGTTATATCCTGTTACATTTTAAATCAATTCAATATTGCTTAACACAATCTATTATTATATATTTCAACCATACCTCACAGATGGTTTTATTTATTAAATCAAAAGAGCTTTTTCAGCAACTCATACGTATGTACAATATACAACACACGTGCTGATAAAATAAGCGAAAAATTCAATTGATTGAATTTGTTAAATCAAGCACAGAATATAATTGATAAAAAATATGAAAAACCTAGAAAAAAAAGTAAAAGTAAAGAATGTAAAGTATACTTTTAGGTTTATGTATCAGCACTCTAATTTCAACTATTGTTGTCATTTTTCCTAGAATAATTTGAAAGCAAAAGTAAAATAAAACTTAATTTTAGTGACAAGAATTTTTAATTTTAATCAGCATGTCTAGTTTTCAAAAGAAATACATAACTGCAAATTTATTATAGTCACATTGAATTGGTCTTTTTAAAAGTTGACAAAAATTTTTTAGAGTTTGTAGATGTAAGTTTTAGAATAAAATTTTATTTTAAAATAAAATATAGTCCTAAGGTTAGTTAGTATAAAGCCCTTTGACTACATATAATAATTTACGAATTTAAGAAGAAAATATGTATTACTTTTAATGGGTACGAGATATCACCATTCTGTTTTAAACAAAATGTTATCCAGTGTTTTTTTTTAAATTTTCTGAAGAGTTCAATATTTAAACAATTTTTTCACTTTATGTAGTTCTGAGAACGTATAGTTAGTGTAAATTGAGGTTACAAAGTAAAAAAAAGCAATAAAAAAATTTGCTGAAAAAACTTACGTCCTCTTTTTGACTTTTTCCGTATGCGAGACTTTGATTTTTCTAATCCAAACTAAGACAAACAAAAAACAAGCAAAATATTTCAAAACAGAGTTTTTGAAACGCATTTTTAAACAACAAATAAGCAAAATTCTCTAACGCTGATATGAACATAAAGTTGCACTTGATATGGTCATAAGTAGCACTAATATCAACAGCAGAAATTTTCCCAGCAAACATTTTTTTGGCGGAAAATAATCCCAGTAAAATATTTTCAAATTTTGATAATGAGTTATCTTTATCAAATTTTTAATAGAATTTGTAGTCAAATGTCTATAGTGTATGTCTAATAAGGAATTAGCTAGTGTTTCTAACCGTAGTCGATTTTGGAATTCATTTCAAGATATGTTTAAAATTATTCTGGACCAATATTTTTGTGTGTTACAAACATCAGCACAAACGTATAATACCCTCCCCACTATAGTTATATATTGGTCATCGTCAAAAAAAATAAGTAATAATTCACCAAAAAAAGTAACTACTTACACTTTTCTCCACTATTACTTGCCTACTTACCGGGTAAGTAAAGATTTTGCTGGGATTAGCTAAAACGATCAAATTCCATTTGCTTTTAAAAGCGGATGTATTCTCATTTTCCTATAAGAAGAAATGTTATTGTAGAAGATCAATATGATTTTTGTACCTTTGTCTGATTATTATCCCAAAGTTTCAAACAATTTTATCTTTCAAATGTTTGAAAGTTTTATACATGCCAGTTGTTGGAACAACTATTCAACTTACTATTGAATACCATGGCAACGGTAGTCTATGGCACTCTAGTAAACGTATAAAGGATAACTGAACAAGCTACGTTGCATACATACATACAATAAGAAACAGTGAAAACATCAACCTATTTTGCACATTGACTCAGTAAAAATGTTAGTTCGTTATATTCAAAGTAGTGAATATTAAAATTTGGAATTTGAAAAGCATTTAAACTTCAACTATATTAATTTTTCAGTTAAAAAGAAAATGATAGAATACAAGCTAAATAAAATGATTAATATGGAATTTGAGTTTTTATAACCTTCAACACTACAGTGGGTGTTTGTTCTAATGTTTGTTTCAGATCTGTAAATGAATCATTCATTTCTGATTTTAATTCGTTTACGAATTAGCTAAATTTTGAATTAATTCCTTTCACAAAAATAAAAATTCAATAAAATTTGAATCAATTCAAACGAATTTGGCAAAATTGAATTGCATTTCATTTCCAATTCAAATGAATTTACCAAATAAGTTGCAATTTGTTTCCCATTCAAATGAATTTGTCAAATGTATTGCAATTCATTTGAATTGAATTTATTTTGAATCAATTCAAGTGAATATGAAAAATGAATTTCCGATTCAAACGAATGATATCAAAAATGACTTGTAATCAAATAAATTCAAAAGCAGATCTAGGGGCAATAAAAATGGAAATTCATGCAATCCAAATGATCTATACGAAAATTAAAAGCCTTGTTTTGGACCTGCACCTCGTCAAAGAAAAAAATGGTTTTTGAGTATATTTTTTAAAGAAGAGCATATTTTTTTTGATATTTTTTGTGCGATTTTATTTCCATATTTCATTTCATCGCTTACAACCCAGCAGTTCGACGGGACAGTCCCGAACTGACCATTTAACCTATCACTTGTGGTAGTCCCTAGCCACCTGACTACCCAGGTGACCAACCATTTTAAGATGGGCTTGTCCTACGAGGAAGTCAAAGTGACAGTAAGGAGACGATTGCCTCTGCTCTCGCTTACAAAGGGGGGGGACTGTCTCCGCTCCCACTTACAAAGAGGACACTAAAGTGACGACTGTCTTCATTCTCGATTACAAAATGTACATTCGTGACGAATGACCCAAAACATACGAATTACGATCATCCAGGTGGTAAACTATTAGTGGAAACTACTGTCTTTTTCGTGTGCATTGACTCTTTGTCGAACTTCTGGGAATAAACTGTTACACACACAATCATAAAGTAAAGGATCAGTGACAGAGTACAACAGTGAACTAAAGAACGTATGTCTTAGGTTAGGATTTAGTTTCAACATGTTTTTTGTGCGTAAAACAAAACAAAATTTTAACTCAATATTTGTAATAACACATTAAAGTAATTATTTGTAAGCAAACCTCTAATCGAGAATTAAAATAAAGTCGTATCACCTACCAATTATCCATGTCTTGATATTTGTATAAGACCTCATGAATATCTACTTGTATCTCAAATATTTTTTAATTTTAAAGGAGTTACGGATATTGACCTTCTCTGCCTCTTGACATAAATCTTTTTTGCTAATATTTTGTCCCTTTTATATAATTAAAGTATTTAATGTGGAAGTGCAGGGCAATATTTAAAAACTAGAAAAGGATTATAACATAATTAAGCAGATATCATATCAAATAGATATAATTTATTTCTAGTTCTCATTGACATTTATGTATGTCAAAAAGATTAACAATTTTTCGTCAAATAAATTTCAAGTTACACTTTTATTAAATGTGTCAATGAAATATTGTGAAAATAGCAACAGTTTTAGAACAAATTGTAGTGCCACTACAATGTTGGCAATAGCTTGCAACTCCGAGAATTAAATGAAATTATTTTCAATTATTACAAATCAATAGAATGCTTTAAAATGCTGCATACTTTGGGGTATAATTGTAATTATGTAGTTAGGATAGGGGGATTACTATATAGAATTTTCATTTGTTATGTTGTACGCTTTAGCACTGTGGTCCATACAATTTATTAAAAAAATTGTTCTATTTTAAAACTCATTTAATATGTATGTGTGCATTTTCAATATTTCTTTACATTTTACTGCAGTTGAGGGAGTCTGTCATGCAGTTTATTTTAGCTGCCAACATTATTAAGGTCTAATGAGAAAAATTATGTACAATAAAATCAGTTAAAATTACAAAACAAAAATGCTGGTTTGTATGTACAGCTGCAACTGCTACTACAACTGAAATGACTAAGAGGTGTATTTTTATGGCAATGAAAATTAAATTTCAACGAATTTTCTCATAAAATCCAGTTAATGCGACAACATGAAAACCATGTTGTCACATATGTATGTATGTACGCACCAACATACTGTGACATAATTACAAACACAATTACAAACACAGCCACAAAATCTTCAATGTTAACAACTTTTTAACAACAACATACCAATATATACAGCAAAACGTTCGGCGTCTCTCATACAACGCAACAAAACAAAACCAAACAATAGCAACAAAAAAAGAAAAGACAGACAGACAAATGGATGGACGGACAAAATAACAAGCGAAAGGATGTACATGGAAATATTAAATTCAATGCAGAAGTATTGCTAGAAAAAAAGAGTTCTTTCAACAAAACACAATAAAAAGTAAAATAAAGGGAGCAGAAAAACAACTGATAATAAACAATTTTAAGGTGAAAGGGTATGACGATGATGTTGTCATTTTTGCTACAGACTTTATATAGTTGGTTTTGTTAAGGGGATTGTTGTTGCCCCCTGCTACTTCTTCAAATGTCATGCGTATGTTTTGTAAATATACTTGTATGTATGGCTATATAAGTTTTCTAGGTTCACTGTATATTTTGTTTAAACTTTACACAAAACTTATAGAATATACATGTATAGACATACAATTTCAGTGAACATCAGATATAAAGGTTAGCTTTTCTCATTATAAATGCACTGTGAAAAATGGAGGTTACTTAAGTTTTACACAAAAATCTAGCATTTATATAAAATTGTTTTTTCACAAAACTGTAAATTTTTCGCAAAATGTAATATAAACTCAAAAGAAATGTAAATTTCACAAACAATTGTAATTTTTCCACAAATTTGTAATTTTCCAAAAAATAAAAATAATGCACGAAAAATTGGTTTCTACACAAAAACTTAGTTTTGCCACAAATACAAAATTTTTACACATATATTCAGGTTTTGAGCAAAAAAAACATATATTTTTATTCAAAAAGGCAGTTTTAATTTTAAAGCTCAGATTTCTCTCAATTGTTACATTGTAAATTTTATTTAAAATTTAAAAAAAAGATAATTTTATTCAACTGTTTTTTAGATTTAAATCAAATTGTATTAAAATTTGAACTTAAATACATTTTTGACTGATTTTTATATGCTTTATATGGGGGATATGCTAATAATAATAAAATAAATAAATAACACTATGCGACAAAAATAAATACCTGTGAAGTGATACTATTTTTCTGAAAGATGGATACGAGTAGAACAAGAATATATTTTTGAAATTTGTGAAACACTTCCAAAATCTTGAGTTACTGGTTTAGGAGAGTTCTTCTGATAAAGATAATCTTCATTCTTTAGTTAAACCTGGATTAATATATGTTTCGTGTTTTTCAGTCATCAGTAAATTTACTTATTATCTTAGTTTAACTGAGTGTAAAACACAATTACCAAAAGATAATAAAACAATGATTTCGGAAGAACAAAAACTTTATATTTTAAGTAAATTGCATTTTTCAAAATGTCGTAATTTTTAAAATCTCGCATAATTTTACACCAAAACTTGTTTTTTTAGTGTAATATTTATTGTATTTTCCCTTTGTTTCCTATTTCTGTTGTATTCCAGTTGTGGCATATTTTTGTTTTTCCTCTGGTGTTTTTATTTCATTGAAAGTAGGGCACAAATTGACAATTACATTTGTATTGTCCTGTTTTTAATTTTTTTCCTCAGTTTTTTTTTTATTTATTTTACAAAAATGTTAATGATTGTGAAATTTTTTTCCATAATTTCATTAACAACAGCAGCATTTGCTGTATATGTATGTATGAGTTTGCAAAAAGACAAAACAAATGCCTGGAGTTCTTTTCATACATTTAGTACATGCCCAAAACATTTTGGCCCCAAAATACAATTTGTGGGGTTACACAGTGACAACAAAAAGAAAAATATTTGGAACAAAAAAAAGCATTTTCATGGGCTTTTTTATCTGTATGAGTTTAAGAATTTAATTTACACACGAGTAAAAGGTGAAAGATGACAATTAATGAAACTTCATTAAAATTCCAAAGGCATACAAATTGTACCTCAAAACAAAGTACAAAGGTGAAATACATTTTTAATTTTTTTGCTTTAAAGTTTAAATATATTTTTTAATAAATGAGAATTTTTGTGGAAAAAAAATAAGAAAATATGTATGTTTGTTTGGTGGTATTTTAATCCTTTTCTCTTCATTTCTTAAATTTTAATTATACTGTTTTAATTCTTTAATTGCTAGCAATTTTTCCAGAATGAAAATAAAAACAACAATAATTAGAAAATTTCATCTCTCCACTGGACACAGACATTAAAAAGATTTTCTTGTATTATTCAGGACTAATTTTCTTATGCCTGTGGTCATAAATGAATAAACAAAAATAAAATACAAATATGTTTAAAACCACAAAATTACCATATCTAAGGAAAAATATTTTAACTTTAAGCAAATAAAATATTTACAAATTTCACAAAAAAACGACAAACGAATTTAGGTGAATATACTGTACTCAAAACCCATTAAGAATATATTTTCTTTTACTCTAGAATACAATGAATGAATGATATTTAGTGGCTACTTATGCATTGTACTCTTTATATGTATGATAAATAGTTCTGTACTGTATTGTTGTTTGTACTTAGATACAACACCAGCAACAAGCAGTCAGCTTTAGCAAACATAAGAGTTGGTATACGTACGTACGTGAATTCTATAATAAAATAGTTAATGTTGCATGTTTAATGCACATTTTGTAATCATACCACAAATGGATGATGCCAGAATGGATGGTTGGTTGCTTAAATAGATAGAAATCATAAATGTTTTAAATGTTACGTTACTTTCCCCCTTACTGACTCCCACTAAATACATTTATAATTTTTTGTGGTTCTGCAGGAGATTACCTTGCAGACTGCAATTGCCAAGGAGAACAAAGAGGGGCAGAATAATAATAGTAATCGGTTAAAACGAATCAAGTTAAATAAGTTTTTTAAAACAATCTAAAAATCTCAAAGGATATGTTCACCAAAAGCTATTTATCCAAATGATAAAGCAAAATAATTTTAGAAAAGCTAATAAAAGACAGAGAAATTATATTTTAAAGAATTGAAATATTTTTGTGTGTAAGCATAGAACTGTTTTAATATGTAAATACTTTTGTATAAAAGCTGATTTTTTGTGCAAAAACTAAAAACTGAGTTTTTGTGTAAAAATTGAGTTTTTGTTTAAAACTGAGTTTTTGTATAAAAAATGAATTTTTATGTAAAAACTGAGAATTTTTGTGTAAAAACAGAATTTTTATGTAAAAGTAGTTTCTGTGTTAAAATTGAGTATATATATATCTGAGTTTTTTTTTCGTAAAAAAGTCAGTTTCTGTGTAAAAACTGAGTTTATGTATTTAAATTGAGTTTTTGTATTTAAATTGAGTTTTTGTGTAAAAATTGAGTTTCTGAGTAAAAATAGTTTTTGTGTAAGAACTAAGTTTCTGTTTAAAAATGAATTTCTGTGTAAAAACTGAGCATAGTTTGTGTAAAAACTGAGCATAGTTTGTGTAAAAACTGAGCATAGTTTGTGTAAAAACTGAAAAACTGAATTGTTGTGAACTGAGTGTAAAAACTGAGTAAAATCTATGCTTTTTTGTAAACTCTGAGTTTTTGTATAAAAACTGAATGTATGTGTAAAAACTTACTTTTTGTGTAAAAACAAAATTTTTTTTATAAAAACTGAGTTTTTGTATAAAAACCGAATTTCTGTATAAAAACTGAGTTTTTGTATAAAAACTGAATTTTTGTGTAAAACTGAGTTTTTGTATAAAAACTGAATTTTTGTGTAAAAACTAAGTTTTTGTGTGAAAACTGAGTTTTTGTGTAAAAACTGGGTTTTTGTGTAAAAACTATGATTTTGTGTAAAAACTGAGTTTTTGATAAAAACTTAGTTTCTGTGATAAAATTAAGTTTTTGTATAAATCTGAGTTTTTTTCGTAAAACCTCTGTTTCTGTAAAAAACTGAGTTTTTTTGTAAAAGTTGGGTAAGAGTTCTGTGTTTTTGTAAAAATTGAAAAACCAGTTTTTTTTTGTGTAAAAACTAAGATTATATTTAAAAACTAAGTATCTTTGCAAAAACTGAGTTTTTGTGAAAAACAAAGTTTTTGTGTAAAAGAAAAATTGCTGCGCAAAACTGTGTTACTGTGTAAAAAATGAGTTTTTGTGTAAAACTATTTTTTTTTTGTATAGAAACTGAAAATCTGTGTAAAATTAGTTTTTATATTAAAATTTTCGCATGTATAATCTTTAAAATTAATCGGTTAATCGTCAAATTTTAAATATTACACAGTTTACACCATTAACACTACTTACATATAAACCAAAAATTTTTTTAGTGATGTAGACATCGCCCTTAGTCCTTGTACTCTTAAAATTATTTTCCTACTGCTCTCTTCTCTCAGTTTAGTTGTTTTCGCAATCGCTTGATGATTTTTTTTAAAGCGTTTAATTAGATTTGCGCCAATGCATTTTAAATGACAAACTTTTGCAAATGACTAGAAATTTTTGTGAGCCGTGGAAAACTTTGTCGATTAACTGAGGTAGAATGGATAAGTTTAGTGTTTTGCTGCAACTATTACAGTTTTAGTAAACAGTTATAGTTATTTATATAGTTGTAGCTATTGTTGCTATTCTTCCCCCAAAGTATTCTGCAGCTGATGTTTACCATAAAATAATGGGGGATATAAGCAAAATTAACGTCAATTTGCAGCAAGTTAGTAAATTTGTTTGGTGCTTTGTTACCGTTAGTCATTTTTGCGGCCTTTTGATTTTAAGTTTTTTCTTTCTTTTTTGTAAGTTTTTCCTCCAGCTAACTTTTGTAATAAACATTTTTTTTGGATTTTTTACCTGATAACAACTTTAGCTAGTGATGTGTGTTAGGAAAAAACTCTTCCAAAAATGTTCAATTAAAAGTAGAAATTGCCTACAAAACTAATCACTTAAAACGTATCACTTAAATTTAAAAACTTTTAAAGTAATTTTAGAAACTTTAATTTGGGTTACTATAAGCTATTTTATACATTTTTAATTGCAGCTTTTACGAAAATAAACTTGCCACTTAAACGTATGATTAATACTTTTTTTTAACAAAATATATCATACCACCTTATGTACTTGATATACAACCATATATTATTAAATAAAATATTTATATATTTATTAAATAAAACTGTTATTGTCACAACTTTATAATAAAATTAATATAATTCTGTTAAATTTTCATCGATATAGTGCTTTCCCTTTTTAAATTTTACTAATAATTTTTCACCATCAATATCACAAAAAATATTCCTATACCAGCTGCATCATAAATTTTTCTTAAAATTTTATTTATTTTTTATTTGCTCATTTTATTTTCTCCGTAGTTTATTAAAATATGACATGTGATTGATATTCAAATTGATTTCGTGGTACTCATATGTATATCAAATATTTTTCTAGTGAAATAATATTTTTAATATCGTGTGTGTGCTGCTTTTTCAATGAAAAAGTATATTTTGTAATACATTTTATATTCATGTATTTTTATAATACTTTGAAGAAATTCTATTTATTTTGGTAGATCAAGTAGGCGAAATTACGATTGATTGATATTACTAAAGTTAAAATTAAGAAGAAAAATTTAAAAGTGTGGCGGCATTAAATTTTACAAATTACTTTTCTCAATCTAATTGTTCAACTCACAATCAATGTCGCATTGTTGTAGTGTTGTAAGTCATAAACATTTTTCAAATAAAATTTTTTGGAATAAAAACAAACCAATAATAAAAAATACGACATTCTGCGATACCACCGTGCAACAGCGATTGTAAATTTGAAAAATATATATATTTATATTTTTTGTTATAAACCTGAGATTTCCTTTAAAAATTAAATTTTTGTGTAAAAATCGAGTTTTACACAAAAAATATAAGGACTACATTTTTATACAAAAACCATACGAAATATCAGTTGTGTTTTTGTGTTAAAACTACAGTTTTGAGTAAAATCTTATGCTGTTTTCATGTTATGCTAAAATTTGCTGTTTGTTTTTGTGTAAAACTAAATTTTTGTAAAAAATCTACGTTTTTGCATAAAAAATTGGGTTTATGGTTTAAAAATTAAATTGTTTTGCACCAAATAAACTGCTATTTTTACGTGAAAAATTTATGTTCTGAAATCGGAGAAGGTAACGTTCAAAATCCTACTTTTTTCTTCGAAATTGTATATCCTATTAGATATATTGGGTTTCACCCATACGCCGTCTGCCTGTCTGTCAGTCTGTCAGTCTGTTAATCTGTCAATCTGTCAGTCTGTCAGTCTGTCAGTCTGTCAGTCTGTCAGTCTGTCAGTCAGTCTGTCTGTCTGTCTGTCTGTCTGTCTGTCTGTCTGTCTGTCTGTCTATCTGTCTGTCAGTCAGTCTGTCTGTCTGTCTGTCTATCTGTCTGTCTGTAGGTCTGTCTGTCTGTCTGTCAGTCTATCTGTCTATCTATCTGTCTGTCTGTCCGTCCATGTAAACCTTGTAATCAAACTACAGATCGCAATTTTGAAGATAATTCAATAAAATTTGGTACATAAACTTTTTTTCTTTAAGGGACGAATCCTATTGAAAATGGTTAACATAGGTCTATTATTTCACCTAACCCCCATACAACTTAATCTGCCCAATAGTTATATTAAGTTCATAATTATGTTTAAGCTAAAAAATCAAATCTATACTGACCTTGATGACCATCATGAATTCTATAATTATAGTCCATTATTTGATCCTAGCCACTAAAAAAAGTCCCCTTCAACAATAAATGGCTTAAGTATATCTGAGGCAAAGTACAATTCAACTTAAATGCTTTATTATGAAAACTAAATCACATCTTATTTTATATTTTTTTTAATGTTTTAAATTACCAAAGTTTTACAAAAGTGACAACACTATGTTGTCAAACAGAACTTTGCGTTGTCGAAGTCACAACAATGCATTGACAAAATACGTATTCTTAATGACTACAATGCGTACATGCAATAACAACAATGCGTTATCAAAATTACAGCGGTGGTTGTCAAAATGATAACTGATTGTTTTTTATATTTTATACACATTCGTTATCTAAACAAACGTGGTTAGCTCACTTTTGACAACGGATTGTATCAATTTCAATACTTTTCTACCGGTCTCTTCCCTCTGTGCACATACAACAAAAAACCCAAATTTTGTTGTCAATTAATATTTTGTTTGTATAATTAAATTTCAACGAGTGAATAACTAAGAAAATACACATGGTTGGTCTAAGTGTGTAACAAAGCAAATTCTTTATTTTTTGCAATACAAAGCGAAAAAAATCCCAGCAAATAATTTTATAACCAGGAGAGGATTTAAAATGAGAAAATTAACTTACACAATAGAATTTTATGTCATTTTAAGTAAATTTTCTCATTTTAATATGGATTTGTTATTCAACGCAAGTTCTTACAAAAATTGCTTACAAGTGATTACAAAAATCAGTCAATTTAAATAGTTTAAAAAAACGTATACTGCTTCTACATTATCACGTAGAAGCTGACCTTCAAAAATTTGTCATCAAACTTTTCCGGCAGACAATTCATAGTTCGTTCATATAGCTAGAGTATAGTATCATATGGTCTATTAAAACTTTATGTGACAGTAAAGACATTTTCCTTAAATTATAAATGAAAATACCCCATAAATTTCTTTAATATCTTTAAAAATATGTGAGGCTGCTTTTTCTTTTCAGTTTGGTTCCAAAGTGAAGCATGAATGTACATATTATTTTTTTATTATTAAAGAAAAACTAAATGCCAGAAAAATAAACAAATGAGAAAAAAAAAGAAAATGTTTTTAAACATAATTATGTTTATTTTGCTATTGATGTCCTAACAGCCAACTATCTCCTTATTTTTACTTTTCTCTGTTTGTTTGCGTAACAATTTTTCCAACATTATTTTAATAAATTGCACATTAACATAATAATGGGCCACATGGGATACTTTTGAGAGGAAAAAAAGAGAAAAGTAAATTTTTCACACACATACATAAACATTGTGTTAAAAAAAGTGTATGCATGTAAAATTTTTATTAAGGTTATTAAATTTATATTTAATAAATTTATTTTTTTTTTATTTTTACATCTTATAAATATTTTAAACCATTAATATTAAGTTTTTTCAGACAAATTGCTGGATTTTTTTTTTAATTTTTAAGCTTTATGACAATATTTATAAATTTAATTAATATCTGTGGACTTATTTGCAAAATAGATTAACTACATTTTTTCTTTTATCTAAAGAAAATGAAATACAAAAATTACAAAACCAAACAAATATTTTATAAGTTTACCTTATTTATAGTTGAATTTTATTGAATACCTAAAACTATGCCAGCATTTTTAAATAAAAAATATATTCTCAAAAAATGCGAACATGAAAAATTTACGAAAATATTGTCAGTTTTGTTTTAAATTTATTGCTTGTTGTCTTAAAAATTCCTTAAAATTTATGCCTAAATTCAATTTTAATATAAAGTTTTCCTTTTGTATAATACTGTTTACTTGCTGGCCGCTGGTAATTTTATCACATAATAACAGAAGATGGAAAAAAACATCATGAAAATATATATCTCTATATATGCTAAAAGATAATAATGAAAGTCAAATTTTGTCTAAGAAAAAGTATACTTATTAAAATAAATTTAGATAAAAAAAGGCCAGCGGAAAAATCACAGCAAAGAAATTTTGTAACACAAATGAGTATTTAGTATGTGCTAAAATAATTCTCCACTTTTTTTTTGTACAACACCCTACAAAAGCCAAAAATAAATGTTATAGTAAAAAAGGAGAGACGAAGTCAAAATCTTGTTAGAAGATAAAATAGCAGGCAATAGTATAGAGTTACCAGTAATGTTTACTTAATATGTTTACGTATAGTTTCCATTATCTAACCATTCTTTTTTATTTACTCGTTTATGGTCATGGCTGGTAATGGGCTGCTAAGTAAATTAGCAATAAATCTGTAAGCTTTCTACGCTCTTTCATTTACTTATTACATTTATTCAGTTTTTGCGATGGTGTTGGTGATGTTGGTAGCTGGCCTGTATTTTTGTATGAGTTTATGGTTAATGGCCTACTGCATAATCACCAATACCGTCACCGTCATCACAACTACGACCATCATTATCATCAAATATTACCAGCTAAAAGCTCGGCAATATACTTGTTATTATATGAATATATGTATATTTGTTTGGTTTTTACTAAAATACTTCTTTTTACTCCTCCTGCCAACAACACAAATTGTATAACCGCCTCCTTTTAATCACATAACAATGAACCACACTATTTGTTTCGGTTTTTCATATATTCATGTATGTATAGTATTTTTGGTTTAAAATAAAAGCAAATTGTTAGGATTTTTTTGTTATAGAATATTACGGTGGAAAGGAAGTTGGTGCAATTTTTTGGTTAAAGTTGAAATTTTTGAAAATAAAAAGGAATCAAACTCTTTTGCAAAATCTTGATATGTGTATGCGTATACTTAATATTTAAATTACTGAATATTTATCATACGTCTCTAATGAAAGTAGTTTTTAATAAAAGTCGCGTTTTTACATTAATATGCATATTCAAGTCATGTCTGTCTGTCTATCTGTGTGTATGTCTGTATTTCTGTATGTCTGTATGTCTTTATGTCTGTATGTATGTCTGTCTGTCTATCTGCCTATCCGTCTATCTGTAGTATACACATAAATTCGTTCGTTGAATTCAGTTTTCTGAAAACGTCAGATATCTTTTTAACCCAAGCTCAAGTTTCCTACTGAAAATCACAAAATTGGGCAACAAATAATGAGATATTTATTTACTTAGACAGAAATTATAAACAAACAATAACAAAAATTCACTTAATTGTATAATGTATTCTGTTCTTGTACTTTCTTGTTTATAATAACAAAGCAGAAAAAATACTTTACGAATGAAGCTATGTGTTGCTATTGCCTACAAAATTGAAGTTATGGATATAGAGACCATATAATGTTAGAACCTATTAAGGCATTTTTTGGCACTATTCAAACGGTACGTTTATAATTGCTAATGGGGCTAATCGGTACTTTTTCCTTCTTCTAAAAGTACTTTTTGAATTTTCTAATAAATAAAATTAGACATGTAGAGCCCTGATGAAATGAAAATCTATAAAGTAAGACTTTTTAATAATGATTCGTTCTTCAAAAAGTACTTTTTGAATTTTCTATAATTTTGAAATTAGAAACATGAATTTAAGCATGTACAGCCGGAAGTAAGCACTTTTTGGTACTTTTTCTATCTACAAAGAGCCCAAAAACTATAGAAAAAGATTTTTGATTGCTGGACCGTGATTGGACGATAATCTCTAAAAGGGGACTTTTTGGTATTTTTTGGTTTTTAACTGGTATTTTTTGTTTGTTTTACCTTTTTTTTAAATAAGCATAAAATTAAATATTTAGAGCCTTAAAATTGTAGAAAAAGATTCTTTACTGATTGACCGTAATTGAACAATAATATCTAAAATGGGACTGTCTGGTATTTTTTGGTTTTTAACTGGTATAGGTTTTACTTTTTTTAAATAAACAATAAACGCCTTTAGGAAGTTTTTTAATATAGGTAAATTGAGCACAAAAAACAGTATTTAATTTCAAGAGAATAATTGAAAACAATTTTAATTACACGAAAACAAAACCATACAACACATACTCATATTAACTCAATATGTTAATTTCTTTACAAAATTAACTTTTCTGTATATTCTAGCTAAGAATTTGTTTAAACAAAGTTTTCTATCAGAGAACAAAAAAAAAACATTTCTTGTACTTTCATAAAAGGAATTTAATTAAAGAAATGCTCAATTTCTTATATAAAAAGACATTTATTTGCATACACTTTTAATAACAATAACACGCTTAACACCCTTTCGAGCGTAGTTATAAAAGAAAAAAAAAAAAAACTTTTTTAATAAATTCACTTTCACTACACATGTGCGGCGTGGCATGTGAGCTCCACTGTAGTTAATGGAAATTTAAGTGAATGTATATTTGCAAGTGTGGGAGTGTGTTGGCATATATACACATACACATTTTATCTACTAAATAACTGACTTTAATGCCACACTTAGCAGCAACATAAGATTCAATTATGCCACCAACAACTATAATACCTCAAACAACAAAATAAATTTAAGTTAATAAAAAGATAGAAAGAAAATTAAGCGCAACATTGATGGTAGTAACGATAATGATCAAAATTATCAACACAAGGATGTTGATGTTGTAGCAGTAGCAGTAGTAGGACATATTTCTCCAATAGCTTTAGTTATAATAAAGAAGTGAATAATGATGCCTTTGTTTGTACTTAAAGCCACCAAATAATGTCGAGAGGAAGAAAAATAATGTAGAAACTGTAAATAAAGTATTTTTGTAAAATATATGAATATATATTATATAATGATGTAGAAATCTTAGTGCCTGTTACAATTGGATAATTGTATGTAGATATGTATGTCTGATAGTGTGTCTTAACTTTTTATTTAAGAATTTTCTACACAAACAGAGTGAAACAAATGAAATTAAACAATTGAAGTCTCATGTTAAGTAAACAACTGCATTTTAAGATGAGTGCGTATGAGTGATTTAATTTGAAGTTACAATACGTATACGTAATGATGTACGTTTAGAGAGTTAATTTTTTTTAAATTTGTTTAAATATTTTAAAGTTTAATTTTAAAATCTTAAGTAATACCATTTTTTATACATATCTTTATTAACACGATGCTTTCCTAAAGATTGTCTATCACATTATTGGTTCCCCTATAAACATTCCATGCACACTATGCTTTAGTCACATTCTTCCGTTCTCTCGTATTGTTTTTTGTTTTTTTTTTTTTTGGCTTAAACTTCGCAGTACAAAAGTCAATGTCAAACCTAACAAAAATGTCATTTTTTTTTGCTAAACTTACTGATAAGAATGGTAAGAAAAATGTTATTTAACATAGAAAACACAAAAATTCCACTAAAACAATTTTCATAATTTTTCTTTGGCTGCGAAAAAAATGTTGTCTTTCGTTTTGCTTCAATGTTAAAACACAAACCCAGAATTTAAGCAGGAAAGTGTGGAAAACAATTTTTGAAGATGATTTACGTACATATGTACATATATACATATTTAAGTATATTTAGCACTTTGTACATCAAAATGTACACTATCCTACATACTCCTACTTAAGCACACACATTTACCAATTATGGCATTAACTTTGGTTGGATGCGTTGCTTTGAAAGCGTTGACGAAAAGTAACAATCACACTAAATGGTATTAATGAGTTCTCCACACATACACTGCACTAGACCGTTACATATAATCACAAATTATCACCAGTACTGAAACAAGCAAACCACACTTGGCAAATTAGTACGTATTAAGGGCAATTTTTGAATTACGTTTTTCCACCTTACTCCTTATCATGAGTAAGAAAAAAAGGATCTAAATGAATTATTTATCAGAGTTCAGAAATTCAGTTTTGCGAACGTAATTCCTAAGAATCTTTTAATCACTGTTAGTCAGGAATGTTATTTCTAGAATAACGTCGCTTCCTAAGTACTTGGATCTAACTTCGACGAATGCCTGGCAGTGTCAAAGAATGTGCTCCAGAGTTTCACTGTTCTCTCTACATGCTCTACATACGTCTGAATCCGCACGTTTAATTTAGCATAAATATGCTCGTAATCCTGTTTATCCACTCAGAATACATACTATCAAACTAACTTCAGACTTGCTCATTTTAAGGAGATTTTTTCTTGCTCTCATCAGTGTCACCCCATAGGATTTTCGTAGTACTACCTAAACTTTCATTATTCCAAGTGGTCTTATGGAATTCTCTTACCCATATTTTTAGTTCAGCTTTTGTTGCGTCGAATGCTTTTGCGTTTTTCAGGTTAACTGCCTCGAGCACCCTTTCGCTCTTTCAATGTCCACTACTGCCATATGATGTGAACCTTACCTCTGGGAGAGTGTTCATGTATTAAAAACAGTTTTATGATTTAAAAACTGATTTGAGCATTTATAACTAGTTTTGTCACTAATTAAATATATATTAGATTCTTTATTTTTATACTCATCATCAAAAAAGGTGATTGAGTATAGAGACATTCTTGTACGATCTAATTATGATTATAAAGGCGTCGAAATCACAATAGAGAACATACGAAAAGATCTATAAAACTTTGCATAAATATTCTCAATTGATAGGATCCTTTTGCTGTTTAAATAGTAAATATTTAAAAATTCTCTAAGTGCAGTTGTAATATGAGTATGTAAGTGCTTCTTTGACGCATTTCATATCATACACGCATGTATATATATACATATATTGTCACACATACCACCCGTGTATTAGTTGTTCACTTAAAAGTACTTAACACAAATACAAACACAGTATGTAGAAATTTATGTATGCAATGATATGAGTATCTGAAGCGTTAGTATATTTGTACATTTTGTACTATGTCGTTTATTATGCCATGAAAAAACGAGTAAAAATCTTTAATAATCACACCAGAAAAAAAGTGCGTCAAGAGACACAGTAACCAATTTATGAAATTTTTGTTGTCTTGTTTTTGTTTAAACGTTTTAAAAGACATTTGGTACATTTGCGTTTACACGCCAAGAAATTACTTGTAACAAGTCAGCGTAACTTTTGTTCTGTTGCATAGATTAAATAAAATAAAAATATAAACTTTTCGCGACATGACTTTTTAAAGTAATTATTTAATTTAAATTTCTTGCATGCTTACACATGCCGTTTAAGTAGACAACATATTTTTGGAAAACTTTTCTTTGTTGCCTTCGTTTTCTTTTCTTGGTGTCATCTACAGCTACTTGTGTTGTCAGCAAACGTATTTCCATTTACACAAGTACAAGTGCAATAATTAAAATATTTAAATTGGGCAACAGTTGGTCAAAAGTTTATTGACTTTCTTCTTCTTTTGCTTTTTACATGTTTTTCTTTTGCAAAAGAAAACAATTTTGTTATTTATTTTTTAAAATCTTCTTGTTGTTGCATTTTAATTTTTGTGGTTTCTAAGAATTTGTAAAATTTTTGTAAAAGTTTTCCTATGAGTGTGTAATCGAAGTCAAATTTAAACTTAAAGCAATAACAGATTTCGGTTTTAAATTAAGTAAATAAATATTTATTAGAAAAAAATTTTTCGTATATAATTTTAACATTTTAGCTGCACAAATTTTTATGAAAATAAATTTGCCTTCAATTTCGTATTTTATTGTTAAATTTATAGCTTTAACTGTTCAAATTTAATTCCAATTTAAAACAAATTTTATAGGTTGTTATTTTTATGTGTTTTCTAAACTTTAAACTTTTTATTTTACATTTTTTCCACCTTAGACAACAGCGTTCACTTGATTTCTTTATAGTCTTCTAACGTTCTTATTATGCCTTTGTTGGCAATTGTTATTTATTTTATAACCCAATCACTCATTTAAAATAACATTAAAGATTTTTAGTGGAAATGCTTACGTTTCTTTAAGTGTAGAAGATATTTATTGAAGCATTTATTTTTTTTTTACTTTTGCGTTTACTTTTCCTTTCACTTTAGGTTTTCCCTTGTGTGGTTGTTACGAAGATAGATACAATGTATGTTCATCTTAAGCATTTAAGATGGGTTGCTTTTGATCTCTATAGTGGGTAATATGTGTTTATGCTGGGGCTTGTTTGGCATACAAAGTTATTCTATGGAATCAGTTTTAATCTCTATGTTAATAAAGCAAATTCACACATAATAAAGTGATAACTAATGCTAAAACCGTTGAGACTGTTAGTTAATTAGTTAGTTATTTAGGTTAGTTAGTTAGTTAGTTAGTTAGTTAGTTAGTTAGTTAGTTAGTTAGTTAGTTAGTTAGTTAGTTAGTTAGTTAGTTAGTTAGTTAGTTAGTTAGTTAGTTAGTTAGTTAGTTAGTTAGGTAGGTAGTTAGTTAGGTAGGTAGTTAGTTAGTTGGAACAAATTTGTGGCTTCCATAGTGCATTGCATAGCCAAGTACTTCCATCTACACTTTCCTTTATGTACTTCCTCAAGTTAAGTAGGAATAACTATGTTTATACATACACATGTATATGTGAGTGTGAGACACATCAATATAAAGTTTACTTTGTGGCTGCTCATGAGTACCTAAGTATCTAAATATCAACTAAATGCTCCAAATATATGCTCTATAATTGAGATTCCTCTTGTACATCTAAGAAACTTCATAGCAAACAGCTGGAATACATTTAAGCAGATATAACAGCAACAACAATAAGCTCAGATAAACAACTACTACAAATACAAGTAGTTTTAGTAAGTACTGAAACAGCATGAATTACCGCAAGTACATACATATTTGTGCCAGCATGTGTTATAAATAAACACTGCTAAAGGATAGAGAAAATGTTAAGGCCCTACAAAAACATTAAACAACTGAGACTAAGTTACCAGAAGCAGCAACTACTACATATTTGTACTTATAGAATTATTTAAACTGTTTGTATTAAACACGATTTGTTATCCAAATATTCGGCCGGCAGGTCAACAATCCATCATTGAAATTATTTTTTCGTACTAACGTTTATTTGTTTTATTTATTGTTTTTTTTATTTTTGTTAATTTGCCAATTTTGTGCGGCTAAAATGACAATAGTTGTTGGCACATTGTTAGTTATTATTTCTTAGCTACTGCTGTTGCTATCGTAGTTTGTCCATTGATCAATGTTTTACATTTTTTTTGTTTGATTATACATATTGCTGCACATTTATATTCATGGCAAAAATCAATAACAAAATCATTATTTAATGTAACATGTTTATTATTAACTTGCCTTCAAATTACAGGACAATTTTGGCAAATAAGGGAGAAAGTATTTCTAATATAATATAAAAAATTGATTGTTTCTCCTACCTAATGTAGGAACCAAAAAACCTATACATATAATACTTAATATGATAATTAATGATGTGGAAATTAAGTAAAAGCCAACAAATAACTTACATACAAGAAATTTGATTAAACTAATTCGTCTGTAAAATTTAAATTGATATATTTATGTCCACTTAATTAAATAAGATTGAAGGTCAGAATATGACAAATGATAAGTATATTTTTGCTGACATTTTTACATAATTTTAACACTCAAAGACTAGTAAAAGAAAGCATGTTAAAACTATTTTTAATACATAACTATTTTCGCAAATGCCTTAACATATACTACATTTTTATATACATATGTATACAATTTAATAGGTATTATTAAATTCTAGGAATATTCTTGAAAATAATTAATTACAAATGAAATAAATTTCTTAAAAATTGCTGTTGTTTTTATTATTAAATAAAAACTGTATAAATTTTCATGATTTACAATTTAATTATAACATAATAATGTGATAATAAAAAAAGAACAACGTTAATATTCAAGAAACATATTTTACAATTAAATGTATAAAAATTCAGTAGAAATTCTACAAAAACATATGTACATATTTATTTAATTATTGCATATAAATTATACAAGTAAAATCATTGATCCATAAATGGATTTATGAAGTTAAAGTTAAACTCTAGTGATTAAATTCTTGAAATTTTAAATTAAATTTTAATTAGTAAAGATGAAAATAACATTAAATGCGATAAGCAGCAGCGAAAAAAAAGAACAACAACAAAAAATTATTGTTTGGTGTTTTTAATTAAAACAATATGCACACCAATACACACACATACACTGTTTTACAAAAAGGACAACATGAAATGTAAGCTTTTCAACAAAAGCCTTAAAGTAGACTATGAAAAACTGTTACAATCACTCTTTTACTCACACACAATGAAACTAAACATCAGTAGCTTCAACAGAATCGTCGTTATTGTAGTTGTTGTCATTTGTAAAGATTTACATACATTTACAGTCACACTTATACGCAGAGCCATCAATTCATTCAGCCATTTACTCATTTTTATCCTGTTTGCTACTCGCTCTTCATTGTTTCATCTACTTAATTGTTATTTTAGTAGAATTTTTGTAAGTATGTGTTTGTTTAAATTTGATGAGTGTGTTCGTGTTTCGTTTGTTTTTGTTTTGCCATTAAAAGGAAAATGACAAAATCGTTGTATTATCTGCTTAATTTTGTTGAAATTCTTCTTAAAGTTTGCTTGTATAAACCACAAGCTCATTGTTGTTGAGGTTTTTTAATTTTTAGCTTTTTTCCATTTCCAAGTACTTTTACCGATCCACTTCAGTGCTTACTACGTTAGGTTTTGCTATCAAATACAGCGCAAAAAAGGATTCAAGGATTTTAAACTACTGTTTCTGCCGTTTGTTATGTGGTTGCTGGTGCTGGTCTTTTTTGTTTTAGTAACTTGAGAAAATAAAATGTTTTAACGCGTTTAAAGGCAGTGCCATCTGTTTAAACAAATGTTTTGACAAGTTTGTCATTAATGTTTTTTTTTTTTTTTTGCCCTTCACTACTATTTTACTTATCCAGTGTGTTTGGATTTAAAAAAAATTTTATACTTTAAACCTGACCTTTACACTTTATAGACTTTTGTTTACCTACAATGTAATATAAAAATCCATTGTATATTTTAACGACTCTTACCTTTTTTATTGTCTTATGCTACAGTGTTTGTTGGTGATAAAAAAGAAACGCTATGGTCGATTATTTTAATCATCAAATCATGAGATTGCTTCAATGTATTTTGAGATTTTCTTACCACCACCTTTCAGCGATTTATAAATATTTAAGTTTTATCTTTTACACGAAGATAGTAAGAAATTAAATATAATTACACCAGCAGTGGTAAAAAAAGGAAAAAAGAAAAATATAAATAGAATATTAACATTAAACTTTGATAAGGAAAGAACCTGCTGTTATGTTCAAAAGATAAAGAGTTTAATAGGTTTATCGGCAGTAGGCCAAAATATGTAAATATTTAAAATTGAATTTCTTATTTTATTAATTTAAATAGCTAAACAGGGTAAATAAATTTTTAATATAAATGTTAATTTCTATTTCATGTTAAATTAAAAAAATTAACATAAACATTTTTTCTTTAATAAAAATATATATATACTTATATAGCTATACTCAATGTGCTTTGTTACCCGCTTTACGGTTTAGAGAATTCAAGCTCTAGAGTTTTTTCAGATATCCAAATTATTTGTATTTTCTAGTATTCTATCTCTACTGGTTTTCCTAGATATACGAATTTTTTTTATTTCATTTTTATGCGAGCTGCCACACCCAAAATTGATAATCCGCCTACTTGTTATCCAAAAGTTTATTTCAGAGTATTCTATCTCTAATGGTTTCTGAGATATTTTGTATTAAATTTATATAGAATTTATATAGATTTTAATGTTGCTCTTGCAAAATATGAGAATTCTGAAACTAATTATTTAATAATTTTTTCCTACAATTTTTTCAGGCTTGGCTGCTGTTTTGTTATTTAGTTTAGTTGAAACTATTTCGGTTTTGTCATTCCGTTTGTAACACATTGAAATATTCGTGTTAAACTCACAAAATTACAAGTCCCTTTTAAATTCTATTATATCTATATATGTCCGTCCATCTGTCTGTAAACTAAAAATTTTCATAAATATTTTGTGATGTATTTTTTTAAATTTCATTTTTTTGCATAGCCCCAATACATGCGATCCCCTGTTTTATACTGAAATTTATTGATGTAATTTTTTTTAAATTTCATTCTCTTTGCATAGCCCCAATACATGTGATCCCCAGTTTTATACTGAAATTGCACATAAACAAGTTTTATATAAACCACAATCTCCTTACCAAATTTTATGAGAATATGACCATAATTGAACCCGGTCAGTATAAGGACTCTCTAAGAAAATTACTTTAAAGCTCATCACTGTCTTCAAGAATCCAGTGAATCAACAAGAACCAAAATCTCTGTATCAAATTTTATGTGGATCGAACCATAATTAACCTTATCCCATACATAGTGTCCTTATCATTAACTAGTTAGTTAAGGGATCTAAAGTAAAAGTTCTTATTGAAACAAAAATTAATCACAATTAAACACATCAACGAACAAAAAATAATTTTGTCAAATTTGTTTCTGTTCACTTTTTCTCATTCTTCTCTTTTTCGTAATTAAATAATTTTAATTTTATTATATTACGAAATTTTAATAATTTTAAACTCTTGTACTTCGTACACAAGTTTGACGTATTGAATGGGACCACTCTCTCATGCATAAATATGTGAAATTATATGTTATTTGTTCTGTTACCCATGATCAAATATGTCACCCATTTCGATCGGAATGGTCTCTATTCTTTATTATTATTCCAATCGATTTTACTTTAGCTTCTATAAATTCCAAATTATGTAGTTAGTTCACTTTAAAAACTAAAGAAGCAAATAATTAACTTTTCCAATTTTGATCTGAATGAAATTCTATGGCTGGCCTGATAGAAAAAAGCTTTTAGAAATTCATTTGAAAATAATGGCACATGATTTGATGGTGATTATGTAATATTCGGTATCTACTAATATAGCACCTATTACTTGTTACTTTTGTTATTCCTAAGAAAACTCATCCATTCAGTCAGACAAAGAAGAGTCATTCATTAATTTAACAACTGTATTTTGTAAACAATTTCATCTTATTTTCCTTTAAGTTTGAGTTCTGTGGCTATATTTTTACTAATGATTTCATTTGTTTATTGTTGTTTAAAGCATTGTTTTGTTTTCTTCTTTTCTTGTTTAAGTTTTCAATTTAGAACTTTTTAAGTTCTTATTTTTTGTTGCTTAAAAAAACGGTTCTAACTTTGTACCATTTTACTTCCTCATAGATTAGTATTCATATATTTTCTGTAATTTGAACAATATCTTTCATAAGTTTTCGATATAAAAACTATTATATATATTTTTAGAGTTATTAATTTAATGTGTTAAATTTATAAATACTAATGATAAGTTATAATTTATCCTGTCTAATTAAAACTAAATTGTTTTTTAAATTTGATTTTACTTTATATTAAGTATTTAAAAATTATATTCATATTTTGTAAAGTTTTAAATAACTTTAAAATATTCATATTAAATTCAACTATTATTTGTTTATTTTATTTTATTAAATATTTACTGCCTTATTCATAAACATTTATCAAAGGTTTATAAAACAAATTTTCATACAAAATTTGTCCTATAAACTTTTGGTAAATGTTTATGAATAAGACCCTTAAATTTAAATGACTAAATAAATATTATTATTATTATTATTACAAATTTTTCAAAGTAGGTGTTAGCAAGTTAGTTTATGTTTCTTTTTTCTTGTTTCCCACGCCCAAAGGGCATAACAAATAAATAAACTAAACTAATTAAATGTATTTTTAATAATTAAACTAAATTACAAATATGTTTTTTTTATAATTTTGCAAATAAAATTCGTTTTAAATGTGCTTAATATATATTAGTTATTTTGCAACAAAATATATACCGATATTTATTTAAAAATTAATAAATTGTTTGCATATTATCAGAAATTAATTTATGTTTCTCTAAATAAATTTCCCAAATAACCAATTTTATATGTAGATTTATATAAACATATGTTCCTATATGACAATATATGTATTAAATAAACTTATCAATTAAAGATACATATGCCAAAAATTGGCAACATTTAACAAATCATAAGCAATATAGAAACCTCCAAAAATTTATTTATGCTTTCTCAACTCCTTACGAATGTCTTGTGTACGTGTTGATTATTTATTAAAGTTTTATAAGAGATTTTTGGTATTCAACTTTTTTTTTCTCGCACATTCATAGGAATGTGTAATAGGCGAATAAATAAATAAATTACAACTATAGACGACAGGCAACAAACAAGGAAAAAGGAAAATGGAAGCAAAAAGTCAACAGCAGAAAAATGTCGTTAATAAATTTTAATATTATAACAATACAGTGGGCAACAAAAATAAAAAAGTACTGAAATATGTCTGTCTGTCTGTCTGTCTGTCTGTCTGTCTGTCTGTCTGTCTGTCTGTCTGTCTGTCTGCCTGCCTTCATGCATGTCTATCTGTCTGTCTGCCTGCCTGCATGTCTATCTGTCTGTCTGTCTGTCTGTCCAACTGTCTGACTATCTATCTGACTGTCTGACTAACTAACTAACTAACTAACTAACCAACTAACTAACTAACTAACTAACTAACTAACTAACTAACTAACTAACTAACTAACTAACTAACTAATTAACTAACAGCAAAAAAACAACTTCTAAAGAAGCGAAAAAGAAGTAGAATTTTGTTCTTGAAAGTACTGAGAACGACCTGAAACGATAATATAGGCATGTGACACAGATTAGCCTAAAGAAGATAATTGGTTACTATTCTAGCCTCGTAGACCGGAGGTAGTGGGTTCGATTCCCACCTAAGGCACTGGTTAAGCGCACAATAAGCCCGATAGACGCCACGGTGTATTTTTTCTGATTTGATGTATATACATAATTCTTTTAAACAAACTAACTAAGAGAGGCTGACATAGAAGGAATGTCCTTTTTATTTGATTCCAAATTCACTACTTCAGAAATCATTCTCTTTCTCTGTGTTATTCTTTTTGATTTTTGAAAGTTATTTGGAATTAAAATTGTATTAAATAGACTATGATACACTGGAATCAGCTGATTTTAGCAATATGACAGAGGGAAACAGTTTAACAAAAGAAAATGTATAGTTAACAACGGAAGAAAGAAAAAAATATATATTCCTTAATAAAAAAATAATTACTTTCTCCTAATTGAAAGTCAAAAAATTAATTTAGTATTTTTAACTCACTGTAACTACATTATACATATTTTGCAAAACATAAAAATATTGAAAAAAAATATTTCTCTACTCATGTTTAACAATCTTCCTAGACTATATCCATTGTATTCGTTCATTTATGTGGAAATTGTGGTTTTTACCTATAAACATCATTTAAGATGACAGCTCTCCTTCTTTGCTCATAAAAGGGGTGCCATTTGTAACTGCTCATGCCCCACATCAGTTTACTTAATGTCTCTATCAGTCGCATTCCAACAATAAACAACTACAATTAATCATACGCACAGGTGTCTTGTGGTAGTAAGCCGCAATAGTAGTAAGTAAATACCATATAAAATAGGTGGGGTAGGTGTTATGAAATGAAAAAATCAAGTTATTAGAAATCAGCAGCAATAACAAAATCAAACTTATTGAATATCAAGGTAAATACGAGAACAATAATTGATTTCTTTTTTGCTGTCATTTTTGTTGTGTTTATGAAAAAACTAATATTATAAAATATAAAGCCTCAGAGGGATTTTTCCATAAAAATAAAAATCTGCTAGAGACTTTTTCACAAGAGAAAAAATAAACTAAGCAATTTCATAACATCAGATGAATATTTATTAAAAGAAAAATAATTAAATGCTTAAAATGATGAATTTTTATCATACTTTTAAAATACTTTTCTCTGGTCATAAATTTGGTTATTAAAATATTTCATTTTTATATTTATAAAAAAAACTAAGTAGATTAAAAAGCAACCCAAAAAGGGTTCTTTTAATATTACAAAATAATTTCAAAATAAATGTTGTTTTAAATATTAGTTTAAATAATATTAATACAAAAGGACACATTTTACTTTGAAACCATCTTATGTAGGTTGCATAGCTTAATTTTTCTGTTTTTTTGTTCCTTAACTTTAATGAAAAAGAAAAGGTATATTGTTAAATAATTTTGCCACCTTTTAAATGCCAATTTAGGTCATTGTATTTTTCTGCTTGGTTCACTATCACGTTACTAAATTATTTAGATAAAAATGTCATAATATTCAATTTGAAATTCTTAGAAATTGTTGTTACACGTGTTAGATTTTGTAGAACTACATAGTGTTTGCTCCCAAATGGTTTTTTTTTTAAATCTTTAAGTCAGTGGCAAGTGTAAGTGTAATTTAAGTCCTAATGGAAATTTTAAGCTTTTAATTATTTACAAAAAAAAACACCCTTAAACAAATAATTAGTAAGCAAATTTCCTTGTAAATATTTAGAAAAGGGATTATTTATTTGCAAAGTTTCTTTGTGAAAAAAAACAATTAAGTATGAGAAATTAACTTTTGCTTTCTAAATAAGAATTCTACGAGCTTTAAAAAATTATATTTAAAAAAAATACATTTTTAGAAATTTTGCTAAAAAGGAAATTTTCGAAAAATTTCGAAAAAAAGAAAATTTAAAAAAAAAAATTAAATATGTTACAAAACGAAAGTTTACTAAAAATAAATGATTTTTGCAATAATTTTAGAAACTTTACTAAAAAGAAATTAAAAAATGGAAATGTTTAGAAAAATTACTACAAAATCATAGTATTTAGTAGGGTGTTCAAACCATTAATTGTAAATCAGTTAATCGATCAATTATTAAAGACTTGTCGTTCGAACTTCGAATAAATGAAATTTTCAAACTTTAAATAACGAATAATTAAATACTCTAATACTTGGTAAAAATAAGCATAATTTGTTTAACATACACAATGGTGTAGGGTATAATATGGTCGGCCATGACCCATTATATATTCCTACTTGTTTATTTATGTGTACCTGATATGTCTGGTTGCTGTTTTGCATTTCTTTGTTTTTGTATAAAACATGGAAATACTGACTGCTTGACTCTAACACCAGTACGTATGAGTATTTTATAAACACTCATACGTATAGTAGTTCTATATGATAATCAAAATATAAGCAAATGTATAAATATTTAATAAAATACCTCAATACAAATACTTGTACACATTTTTTCACTTAAAGGTAATAATTCTAATAATTTTTATATTTCTACACACTTTTTTGCTAAAAAAAGAATATATAGAATATAACATTTGATTTATATGAACAGCTAGTCAGTAAGTCTTTTAAAGAGCTTAGAATCCATATGCACAAATAATTTTTTTTTTTTTTGTATGTACTACAAAACCATTGTCGGTCAGTATGATACTCTAAGTATATCAGAAAAATAGCTTACAAAATTCCGGACGTACAAATTTTATAATTTTAACTATTTCAACAACAACACCTTTCACATAAAAAATTTTAATATATTCATTTCTATAACAATATATAAAATTTCCATAAAAACCTCATAAATATTAAAGCTAAACAGCTTACACGCACTTCTACCAACATTCTGCGCCATTATTTCATTATAAATCTTTGTTAGAAAATTTTGAAAATGATTAAACCGCAAATTTTGGCAACATTAAACTGTAAATGGCAAAGAAACAATAAAAATAAAACACTGGCTTAGAGAAAAATAATAATAAATTTATATTCATATCAGTGAAATCTAAAAAAAAAAAATCATGCATATATTTTATAAGCCATAATTCGTTTTATGTGTGTTTGTTTAAATGCGTACATGTATCATTTATAATATTAAATTTCTAGTACAAACAGCAACGTGCTAAACAAAATACAATGTAATATATGTACATGTGTATATGTACATAAATTTTGGAAACAAAATATTATTGTTAACCAACATACATAAATTGATTTATTTAGCTAAAAAAAAATTCTTTACCTTTTTTGTTTTATTCAGACGAAACGGTGGTATTTCTATAAAGACCACTACAAAGAAAAGTTTTAGATAATTGAAAAACATGTGTATACTGCAGACAATTCGATGAAAAAAATTAGGCACATGTCTGAAGCCAGATATCTAATTTCGCTCCAATTGAGAATATTCAAATTATATGAAAAATTGAAAACATGTGAATACTGCACACATCGGGAATATTTAAATCATATGAATCGAATTTTTTAAAGACTTCTAAACGAGAATTGATCAAACGTCTACTGGATATAACTATGTGTGATTTTTTCACACATACAAATCATTTTTGACATGCCTCAGAGAAACATTCAATGATGTTAAAATTGGGAAGAAATAACTGTTTAGCCAATATTACGTTCCTTGACTTAAAGAACTGTTAATGCCTCGTGTAGGCTGAGATAATTTATAAGCAACCCTTTACACTTAAAAACTACATAAATACCTTATTATTAAAAAATATGAATTTTTAACATACACACTGGTGTAGGTTATCATATGGTCGGCCATGACCCACTATACATTTTCACTTGTTTATTTATGTGTATCTGATATGTGTTCTCCTGTGTTGTTGTTTTGCTTTTCTTTGTTTTTGTACAAAACATACATAAACTGACTGCTTGACTCTAGTAACATCAGTGCGTATGAGTATTTCATAAACATTCATACGTATAGTAGTTGTATGTTGAAGTAAAAATATAAACAAAATACCAGCAAATGTACAAATATTTCTATAAAATACCTCCATACGAACATTTGTACAAACTTGTTTTATTTAAATGTGAAATATCATCTACTTCTCATACTTTATTATAAAAAATATAATTTTTAACATACACTTTCGTGTAGGGTATCATGTGGTCGGTCATGACCATACATTCTCACTTGTTTACTATCTTTATGTACTCCTGTGTTGTTGCTGTTTTGCTTTTCTTTGTTTTTGTATAAAGCATACATAGACTGATATCTTGACTCTACTAATATCAGGGCGAATGAGTATTTTAAAAACACTCATACGTAGAGTAGTTCTATATGGTAGTAAAATATAAACAAAATACCAGCAAATGTACAAATATTTTAATAAAATACCTCAAAACAAAAACTTGTTATTCCATTATTAAAAGGTACGTACTTTTGTGAAATATTATCTACTTCTAATAATTTCTATATTTCTGCACACTACTTTTCTAAAGCAGAAATAAATAAAATTTATAAATTTTTGGGGACAAATCATACAGCGTAATATTGTTATGGGTTTATTTTAATTGAATTTGGAGAGATTTTTGGTGTCATACATTTTTTTAGTGTAGTTCTGTTTAAAACGAAAATAAAAGATCTTTCTTTTATTTGATTCGTTTATTGACTTGTCTCCAGTTAAAGATTTTTTAAGATTTTATGCAGGTAATTTTTTTTCGTTATTATTTGGTATTCTTTTTGTTATTGTGAATTTTATTATTGTTGTCTTTGTTGTTTTCTCATTGTTATTTTAAACTCAAACAAACACAAATATTTAACTGTAAATAACATTATTACCACTGAAAAGTTACTTACATATACATATATGAAATGTTTAGAAGTAAAATGAGTAGTCTTAAGATTGACAAAGTACTATTTACTTAAAATAATACCCTACAAACTAATATAAGATTAAATGTAGTATTTGCAACTCTAAAATGACAAATGTCTTTCAGATAAGATGTCACAATTGTAGTAACAATCCTAAACTTATTTCGACTTTTCCCAGAATAAATAAATCGTGGAAAACTCATTTTCACTACTAAAAAAATGGATCCTTTTGCTATTGTTGTCTTAGGACTAAAAGAAATTATGTTATCATGGTTTTTTGAGTTTCAGAATACACTACGTTTTTTATAAGTTTTTTTTTGTTTTTTTTTTTTGTGTGTGTGGAAAAACTGTTTTTGTTGTTTTAATTTGTAAAAAGATCTAATTTCTTTATTTTTCACTTTCTTAGGTTTTCTCCCTTCCTTTACATTGCGGTTTTTGTTTAAAATTCATAATGGTTTTTTGCAAAACAGTAAAACCACTTTTTTCTTTTGGAATATTTTTCATAAACTGTAATAAAACCTCAACTATTTATGTGTTATTTTTGTTGCCAAACAGAACGAATAACTAACCTGTTCACACAAATATTTAGTGGAAATAGTTATACAAGTTTATTTGTGTTTAAAGGGTGAAAAACCTTAACAGTCACATAATAAAATTTATGTTTATTTATGGTTTTGTTCTACAAAAATACTTTTGCTGTTGTTTGCATATTTTTGTTTTAAAAGAATGAAGGGGAAATACAATTATTGTTTCATAATTATTTCCATATTTTATATGCAAAACAATTTTTTAAGCAAATATTATAATTAAATAGTTTTAAAACAAATGTTTTTCAATTTAAGAAAAATACCCTCAAAATAGAAAGTTTGTTGCAGATTTTCGTTAAAAAGAAAATTTTGGATAAATTCCAAAATTTTATATTAAAAAAAAATTGTGAAATTTTTTTTTAAAAATAAAATTTTTTGTAAATTTAATATAAAAGGAAAAAATATCGAAAATTTTATACAAAAATTAAATTTATCTTAAATTTTCTATAAAAACGTAATATATTGTATATTTTCTATAAAAAGAAAATTTGTCGTTAATTTTATATAAAGGAAAATGTATCTGAAATCTTCTGTAAAAGAAAAATTTATTGAAAATTTTGTATAACATTTTTTTAAATTTTTATATATATAAACATATATTTATATAAACATTTTTAAATATTTTCTTTTAAAAGTAAATTTATTGAGCTGCGTTTTCTTTATTAAAAAGAAAATATCAATCCTTTTAAAATTTTCTCCTCAAGTAACAACTTCCAACAAATTATTAATTTTTAAAAACAAATTCAATATTTCTGCCAATAACGATAAATTTCTGTTGCAAATCCCACAATGATCATCAACAGATGACGATAATATATTAATAATGATAATTATCGGTATTAACATTATAATGATTATAGCTTGGATTTATACTGCATATTTTATTTATTTTGTGAATAATAATAAAGTTAAGAGGTTTATGATGCAGTTGAAATGAAAAAAACTTTAAGCAAAAATATTTATAAAAATAACGAAGATTTTGCAAACAGAAAAAGAAAAATTTATATAATTTATAAAATTTTTTTTTCAGCTCAAAATGAAACATATTAACTATGAATCAAGTGCAAGTATAAATAAAACAGCAAGCGTCTGATCTGGAAAATATATTCACAATGATTTTGCATATTTTTTCCTTTATTTATATTTTTTAAATATTGATTGAATAAATACTTAAATAAATACTTATATTTTTTAAATATTGATTGAATAAATACTTAAATAAGCGAGCAGCAGATGAATAAGGGAAATATTTTCTATAATCAAGCGGAATTAAATGAAAACTTAACCAGCGTCATATTATTTAATTAGTCTGCATAACAAAATAAATTTTCAACAATCACTATTAATTGAAGTTGTTATTTATGAATTTCCATTGAATTCAATTCAATTGTAAGTATAAATACTTTAAGAAATTATTAGCGAAGTAACTGTAATATTTTAAAATGCATAACAGCATTGAAAAGAATTAAACTAATATAGTTAAAATAACATTGTGTAAACATGTAGATAAAAATATGAAATTTTCGGTAAAATTTTATTTGTTAGAAAATTTTGTTAAAATTTTTATTTTACAGAAAATTTTCGAGGAAAATTTTTATTTTATAGAAAATGTTGATAAAAGTATATTTTTGTGGAAAATTTTAGATGAACTTTTCTGCTTAAATAAAAATTTTTATTAAATTTTTTTGTAAAAAAGTTGTTCAATAAAATTTACTTTTATAGAAAATGTTCAATGAAAATTTCTTTTTATAGAGAATTTTCAATGAAAATTTCTTTTTACAGAAAATTTTCAATGAAATTTTCTTTTTATAGAAAATGTTCAATGAAATTTTCTTTTTGTAGAAAATGTTCAATGAAATTTTCTTTTTATAGAAAATTTTCAATGAAATTTTCTTTTTATAGAAAATTTTCAATGAAATTTTCTTTTTATAGAAAATTTTCAATGAAATTTTCTTTTTTAGAAAATTTTCAATGAAATTTTCTTTTTATAGAAAACTTTCAATTAAATTTTCTTATTAAAGAAAATTTTTGTCAAATTTTTTTGTAAAAAAGTTGTTCAATGAAATTTACTTTTTATAGAAAATTTTCAATAAAAAATTCTTTTATAGAAAATTTTCAATGAAAATTTCTTTTTAAAGAAAAATTTCAATGAAAATTTCTTTTTATAGAAAAATTTCAATGAAAATTTCTTTTTATAGAAAATTTTCAATGAAAATTTCTTTTTATAGAAAATTTTCAATGAAAATTTCTTATTATAGAAAATTTTCAATGAAAATTTCTTCACATAGAAAATTTTCAATGAAAATTTCTTTTCATAGAAAATTTTCAATGAAAATTTCTTTTCATGGAAAATTTTCAATGAAAATTTCTTTTCATGGAAAATTTTCAATGAAAATTTCTTTTCATAGAAAAATTTTTTTATAGAAAATTTTCAATGAAAATTTCTTTTCATAGAAAATTTTCAATGAAAATTTCTTTTCATAGAAAATTTTCAATGAAAATTTCTTTTCATAGAAAATTTTCAATGAAAATTTCTTTTCATAGAAAATTTTCAATGAAAATTTCTTTTCATAAAAAAAATTTTTTTTATAGAATATTTTCAATAAAAATTTTTTTATAGAAAATTTTCAATAAAAATTTTCGATGAAATTTTTTTTATAGAAGTTTTCTTTTATAGTTTATGAAGTTTTCTTTTTATAGAAAGTTTTTTTACAGAAAATTTTCAATGCATTTTTTTCCATTTTTTTTGTTTTGTTTCTGAAATGCCTCATACATATTTTTTAATTAATATTAAAATAACTATAAACATTTCCCAAATGTTTCCATTTTACAGCTAAAGTTAAAACACATATAACATAAATTATTGCATTGTTATCATTGCTATTGTTGCTTAAACCAGCAATAACCACATTTAACTGTAACAGAAATATAAACTAAACATTTTAGAAAAAATATTAAAACTACAAATTGTGTAAATATTTGAAAATATTCAACAACAATTCAAAAACTAACATTTAAATAAATAACAAAACTTACTGAGTGAGTGAATGCCTGAATGATTGAGTGACGAAGGACTGAAAGATATACATCAACAACTAAATATTTACAGCAAAGTTTTCAAATGTATCAACAGCATGCATAGACATGTTTACATTTATATAAATTATTAAATAGAAAAAGACCTGTTAGTACTTTCTAGGACAATGTAGCCTTTCTTGGCAATAAATAAAATTGTAAATTATTTAATTCAAGTCTTTAATTTTGACATTGTACGGATACTGAAATGTTATTGTTTATTTATTAAGTAACTTTTTGTTATAATGTCTACTTGAGTAGTAACTACCCTGAAGTGTTAAACAAATGTGTCTGAAAATATTATTTAAACTACAATATTATTTATTAGAATATTGTTATGTTGTCTATTTAAATTTTGTTAAAGAAATCATACGTTATAATTATTTGAATTTTGCCGTAAACATTTACTGCACTTAGTTGTGTTCTCAGGACAAATAAAACAATAGCAAATGCACCAATATCTACAATACTTGTACCCAGTAGTTTTATTTTTCTGAAAATGTGTTCGTTTTTATAATTATTTATGAAAAGATGTAATGTAAAAAGCTATTAATAACAAATTAATTGTAAAATATTAACAGATAATTGACATTTGCACAATTTGACAATTTCAGTTAAAACTTTTCAAGATTTACTGAATATTTTCATGTTTTATATACATAAACTATTTGAAAAGGTATACTTGTATGTGTGTAATTAAAGATAGATTTTATTTGTATGTAAACATTGTTAAAAGTCTACAATACAAAACTTCAAATATGTCAACACAACTGCACGTATCTTGACAATAACTACATACAATGAAAATCAACACAATGATTGATACATTAGGGTGACCCAAAATAAAAAAAATATTTACTTTCATATTTAAATTTAACAGTTAAAGTTATAATTTTTAGAATACTTCTTGTTTTTGGATATAATTTTCAAAACAGAAAAAATTTGAATAAATATAATTTTTATAAAAAAATGTTCATATTTTTTTTATTTTTATAGAAAAATTTTGATGACATATTCTTTTTATAGAAAAATTTAGATAAAATTAAATTTTTATAGAAAATTTTCGAACAAATTTTAATTTTTAGAAAATTTTCGATAAAATTTTATTTTTATAGAAAAATTTTGATAAAATTTTATTTTTATAGAAAAATTTTGATGAAATTTTATTTTTATAGAAAAATTTTGATGAAATTTTATTTTTATAAAAAAATTTTATGTCATTTTTATAGAAGAATTTCGATAAAATTAAATTTTTAAAGAAATTTTTCGATGAAATTTTATTTTTTTACAAAAGTTTAAATTAAATTTTATTTTTATAAAAAATATTGATGACATAGAAAAATTTCGATAAAATAAGATTTTTTAGAATTTTTTGATAAAATCTTTTTATAGAATATTGAAAATTTTCTTTTTTTACAAAATTATTGAATTTTTATAGAAAATTTTTGATAAAATTTTATTTTTATAGAAAATTTTCGATAGAATTTTATTTTTATAGAAAATTTTCGATAAAATTTTATTTTTATAAAAAATATTCGATAAAATTTTATTTTGATAGAAAATTTTCGATAAATTTTATTTTTATAGAAAATTTTCGATAAAATTTTATTTTTATGGAAAATTTTTGATAAAATTTTATTTTTATGGAAAATTTTTGATGAAATTCTATTTTTATAAAAAAATTTTGATGACATTTTCTTTTTATAGAAATATTTCGATAAAATTAAATTTTTTAAGAAAATTTTCGATGAAATTTTATTTTTTTACAAAAGTTTAAATTCAATTTTATTTTTATAGAAAATTCTTGAAAAAACACATTTTTATAGAGAACATAGAAAAATTTCAATAAAATTAGCTTTTTTAATTTTTTTCATAAAATCTTCTTCTTATAGAATATTGAATATTTTCTTTTTATAGAATATTGAAAGTTTTCTTTTTATAGAAAATTTTTTATGAAATTTTCTTTTCATAAAAGTTTATTTTATACAAAAAACCTAAATTTTATATATTTTTTAATAGAAAACTTTTAGATAAATTTTTCTTTTTATGGAACTTTTTCGATAAATTTTTTTTTTAAATGAAAAATTTTTATATAGAAAATTTTTGATTAATTTTCTATTTATAGACATTTTTCGATAAAATTTCATTTTTATAGAAAATTGTCGATAAAAAATATATTCAAGTAAAAACTAAACATTTTATTATAAAAACTCAAAACCTTTTATAATAAAAACACTAGAACCCTTTTTATACTATATCTCGTTTTATACTCAAAACACAGTTTTTTACTGAAATGATGATCGGGTTCTTATACTAATATCTAACAAGTTTTTATATAAAAAACAAATCGCTTTTTATGCTAAAACACGTTTTTGTAATAAAATGGTGATATAATTAAAAAACGTTTATAATAAAAACTCGTTTTAATTATATAAAAAATACGTTTTTTACAATGAACACTTCTTTATAAAAAAAACTGGTTTTTACACAAAAACAGATTTTTATGCTGAATACCCCAAACTATTAACTGAAACAATTTTAAATTGATTGCATTAATTCCAAAAATTTATAATTTCTTTACTATAAATTTTTAAGAAATTGTAAATATTCTATTGTCATATCCTATTTTATAAAGATATATTTTTGTATGACTTTAAGCTATTCATTACCATTTTTCTTCAACTTTATCTTATGTACATATCTACTGTCTATAGCATTTGTCTTCTGTTAACATTTGTAATAAAAATTCAATAAGAAACAGAACAGACAATACATGATACTTCAACTATAAAATTTCATCATCATCACCCCGCAACATCATTGCCAGTAAACAACATTGTCATCACTACTATACAATTCGCTCTATGTTGCTGATTGCCAAATGCAATATTTATACAGATGCAGTAGCAATGTTTTCCATGTTGGTTTTTTTTTTCATTTTTTATACTTTTTGCATTGTTGCTTCTTTTGATTGCATTTATTTTTCTTTTAATTTTATTTTCTGTTTTTTTTCTCTTTCTATTGTGTTAATAATGACAAACATGAAGATACAACCAACAAAGTTATCATCATTTATGCAAAACATGGTTTATTGTACATATATAATGCACAATGGGACACCAATAATTTATATTTTTACAAGAAACGAAGTTACTAAAAAGGACATTAACATCTTATCGTTTATTATTAAAAAAAAAAAACTTTTATTAAAATTTCGGAAAATCATAGAAAATTAGAAAAATTTTAATAAATCTTAATTTTCTTACATCATGTAAAATTAATTTTACATAATTTTCGGTTTGTCCTCCTGTATTAAAAATTACATTCATAATATATTATAAACAAAACATACCCAGCAAAAAATGTCATTATCAAGTAGGGGTTATTACCCTAACACTGCAAGTTACTTACCATGATCGCATACTTACTATAAACGTTTACTCATAAAGAGTTAAATATAGTTTAAAACTATTACTAGATGTTTTCTAAGTAATGCATACCACGTCTGGTAAGTACTTATTTAAAAAAAAGCTGCTGGGTAAGTACAAGCCATTACCATATTTTTACTGGGTAATTATAGGAAGTTGTACAAACGATCTCAGTAACATCAATAAATTACAACCAACTACATAAAATATACCTATATACATATGTATGTGTGTGTATATATTTTCAAGTATAAATAACAGCAAGATGAAAGAACATCGTAGAAAATAATAATTTATAAAAGGACAAATATTTTCAGGAAATTATTATTAATTTACATAAATTTATTTGTTGTCATTGTCATGTTGTGTATTAAGGTAAACAATTTTAAGTTTAAATTTGTGTATGTTAAATATATATAAACACAATCTTGACTATTTGCATGTATACATAATCAAAAACATAAATATAAAACCTTATTAAATGAGCATCAATTATAATTGACAAAAATATTAGGGTGAGTCATATCATCGAAATTAATGCGAGACGTTCCTATAATAAATATATCCAATCATAAGAGTCATATATCCACATAAAAATATATAAGTCGTCTGCATACGTTTTTATACAATAAAATAGTTTTTATACAATAAAATAGTTTTTATAAAAAAATTTATACTAAAAAATCATGTTTTATATTAAAAACGTGTTTACAAAAAAATCATGTTTTATACTAAAAATATGTTTTAATAAATGCTAAACCCAAGTTTTTATACTAACACGACGTCTTAATATCAAAATCAAAAAAGTTTTTATACTAAAAACAACGTTTTTATACTAAAAACAACGTTTTTATGCTAAAACAACGTTATTATACTAAAACCACGTTATTATACTAAAACCACGTTTTTATACTAAAACCACGTTATTATACTAAAAACACGTTTTTATGCTAAAACCACGTTATTATACTAAAACCACGTTATTACACTAAAACCACGTATTTATACTAAAACCACGTTATTATACTAAAACCACGTTTTTATACTAAAACCACTTTTTTATACTAAAACTACGTTTTTATACTAAAACCACGTTGTTATACTAAAACCACGTTTTTATACTAAAACCACTTTTTTATACTTAAACTACGTTTTTATACTAAAACCACGTTGTTATACTAAAACCACGTTTTTATACTAAAACCACGTTTTTATACTAAAACCACGTTTTTATACTAAAACCACTTTTTTATACTAAAACTACGTTTTTATACTAAAACCACGTTTTTATACTAAAACCACGTTTTTATACTAAAACCACGTTATTACACTAAAACCACGTATTTATACTAAAACCACGTTATTATACTAAAACCACGTTTTTATACTAAAACCACTTTTTTATACTAAAACTACGTTTTTATACTAAAACCACGTTGTTATACTAAAACCATGTTTTTATACTAAAACCATGTTTTTATACTAAAACCACGTTTTTATACTAAAACCACGTTTTTATACTAAAACCACGTTATTACACTAAAACCACGTATTTATACTAAAACCACGTTATTATACTAAAACCACGTTTTTATACTAAAACCACTTTTTTATACTAAAACTACGTTTTTATACTAAAGCCAAGTTGTTATACTAAAACCACGTTTTTATACTAAAACCACGTTTTTATACTAAAACCATGTTTTTATACTAAAACCACGTTTTTATACTAAAACCACGTTTTTATACTAAAACCAAGTTTTTATACTAAAACCACGTTTTTATACTAAAACCACGTTATTATACTAAAACCACGTTTTTATACTAAAACCACTTTTTTATACTAAAACTACGTTTTTATACTAAAACCACGTTGTTATACTAAAACCACGTTGTTATACTAAAACCACTTTTTTATACTAAAACTACGTTTTTATACTAAAACCACGTTGTTATACTAAAACCACGTTATTATACTAAAACCACGTTATTATACTAAAACCACTTTTTTATACTAAAACTACGTTTTTATACTAAAACTACGTTTTTATACTAAAACCACGTTGTTATACTAAAACCACGTTTTTATACTAAAACCATGTTTTTATACTAAAACCACGTTTTTATACTAAAACCACGTTTTTATACTAAAACCACGTTTTTATACTAAAACCACGTTTTTATACTAAAACCACGTTTTTTATACTAAAACCACATTTTTATACTAAAACCACGTTTTTAACTAAAACCACGTTTTTGTACTAAAATCACGTTTTTATATTTAAACCACGATTTTATGCTTAAACCACGTTGTTATACCAAATCAACCGTTTTTTTTGTACTAAAACCACATTTTTATACTTAAATCACATGTTCATACTAAAACCATGTTTTCATACTAAATCTACGTTTATATACTACTTAAAACCAAGTGTTTATACTAAAAATAAAATTTTCGTACATGTTGTTTTACTGAAACCACGTTTTTATACTAAAACCATGTTTTTATACTGAAACCATGTTTTTATACTAAAACCATGTTTTTAAACTAAAACTATATTTTTATACTAAAACCACTTTTAAACTCCCAATTATTTCATTATATTATTTAAAAGAAACCTAAAATATTTTATTGAAAAACTTTTGCCAAGAAAATTTTAATTTATATGCAAGATTTAAAATAGTTTAAGTGTTCATTTAGATTTGACAATTTGAATTTTAATTTAAAACCTGAGAGGAAAATGAACGAAAAACAGATAAGTTAGACTATAGACTAAAACGAATAATAGTCACCCTTTACTCTTTTAAACACATAATAATGGTTTATTACAGACATTTTTTATGGAAAAAGTTATTAATACAGGAATAAAACTGTCAGATATTTATTCGTTATTCTGCATATTACATATTGAGAAACTGACAGAAAATCATTTTAGTTGTTAAAAATTATTTTACAGAATAGCAATTAATAAATGTGATATATTGTTGATTATAAATACAAATCGTAAGTATTATAAAATTTACATGATACTAATCATATTCATTCAATACTCTGTGATGCATATTATTTGTGCATCTTTCTCAATTCAATTTTCTTCCATTAAAGATTTTCCATTTATTTATTTTATTTTTCCTTAAATAATAACAGCAAGATAAAACATAAAAAATAGTAATTCTTTTCCTCTCATATAAACACAAACAAAGGTCTTTTGATATTGGTCATAATTTTTCCTACGTTAAATAAAAATAAGGAAAACAATAATAAAAAATTATAAGGAAAAATTTAAAACAATAACTGCCAAGTTGCAAATTGTTTTTCAACATTTTTATAGTTTACAAGCCAAGACATTTATACTTAAACACAATACAAAATGCACAAGAGTGTGTAATTCTTAAGATTCAAAAATATCGTCCCAGTGGTTTTAACACAAAAGATTTTATATTGAAACCATCATAATCAAAGTGATCTTTTGATATATAAAACCATCTCTGTCTATTGAATTAGCAAAGACTTCATTGTTAAAAAAAAGTCTGAAACATTCAAAGAAATTTAATTTTTATAGTTCGTTTTTAGATCTGCCGGGTTAAGTATATACTTAGGTGTCTGTATGTATTTGTAAATTTATATTGTTTACACTGTAGACAATGCTTTAACTTTTATTTAATTTCTTTATTTATGGCAATATTTTTACCAGCTATTTCCTTTTGTATTTCTTAAGCTTTGTTTCACACTATTTCTTTTATCCTTTTTGTTTTAACTTGCATATATATACACATACCTTCAAATGTTTATTTATACGTGTTTAAGTTTTATGCAAGTCTTCCTTATTTACACGCAACTTACCATTGAAGGAAGCCAGGTAGACAGTTAGTAACCCAGCAAGATGTTTACATACCCGGTAAGTAGGCAAGTAATATTAGAGAAAAGTGTAAGTAGTTACATTTTGGGTGAATAACTACTTATTTTTGTTCGACGATGACCAAAAAATAACTTGTTACAAATCTGCTTACCCGACTTTTCCGGATTTAAAACTGATTTTACAGTTTGCTATTCTATTCTCTTACTCAGTGTCCCATTTTAACATTTTATCTGGAATGGTTTTCACACAAATGTAAATATCAACATTTCTTGAAAAAGCTTTTAAAATCGACTACGGTTAGAAACACTAACTAACTAACTAATTAACTAACTAACTAACTAACTAACTAACTAACTAACTAACTAACTAACTACCTACCTACCTACCTACCTAACTAACTAACTAACTAACTAACTAACTAACTAACTAAATAACCAACTAACTAACTAACTACCTAACTAACTACCTAACTAACTATCTATCTATCTATCTATCTATCTATCTATCTATCTATCTATCTATCTATCTATCTATCTATCTATCTATCTATCTATCTATCTATCTATCTATCTATCTATCTATCTATCTATCTATCTATCTACCTATCTAACCAACTAACTAACATTGCCTATCAAACCCATAAACTCAACCCAGATCAGGGTTTTCAATCGCTGCTACGAGCTGATAGGGAATTGAAGACCAAATAAAATATTTAAAAATGCTGTTTATTGGGTCACTCTAGTCTAAATACACACTAAACCGGAATCTTATGCTTTTATAATTAAAGAAGTTCTCCATGTCTTTACATGTAGAGATAAAATATATTCTATATAACAACATACATACATATATTTATGTCTGATTGAATGTAAAAAATAAGGAGAATTTTTGGAGACAATGAATGAAATACTTGTGGAAAATTGTTTTTTTTTTAATAGTATAAAGCACTGATTAACCTTTTGCCAAAATTTGGTTTTCTATTTCGGTTTGAAAATGACAACCACAATTGTTTTTAAATGAGACCAAGATACGTTACAATTTAACTAGAATATACAACAAATAAATTATATTTTAAATATGATAATAAATTTAAAACAATTTTTTTGATATTATTTATCACCACTCTGTTGCATTTTGCCCTAGATCCATACTTTTCCCCTGTTGACATTTTTCTTAGCAATTTGTCATTGAAAAAAAAAATAACAACACACGCAAATAACTGTGTAGTATGGAAGAAAATAAATATTGTCTTTGTTGCAAAACTGTCTTGCAACCAAGTATCCTATCAGCAAGACTTTCAAATATGTCAACATTATATAGTCCCCTAAAGAATTTCACATAATTGGCGTATATTGGCCAAAAGGAGAAAGTACAAGTAGTGAAGAAAAATAAAAGAACTTTAAGAAAAAGTACGCAAAGAATTTAAAAGAAAGGAAACAAGTATTTTTAAGTTTCCCTCAATGCTGAAAGTTTAAATATAAAAAGTTATCATTACTGTAAACCAGCAGTGCTGGTAACTGTTTTCGTTTAGAAAACGATTTATTGAGTTCAAGATAATTTACTTCCTTTTGTGTTGATTTAAAAATAAATTAAATATAATTTCTAAGATTTATATTTTTTTCTGTTATAATTTTAGGAACTAGCGATTTAGGTGATAAATGTAATGTAAGAGGAGGCATTAAATAAACTCATATATCTATGATCGTTATATTTTGTTCATTGTACAAGTTTTGTCGTTTTTTTTTTATTTGCAGGTTTGTTTTTGGCTTTTAGAATACTGCTACTGATGTGCGTTTTAACAAACAAAAGACCAGTATTAAAGATATTGTTGTCCTCCTGTTATAGTTTAAAACATATATTAAAATAATAGTGTAAAGGAAAAAATGATAAATCGTTGTTGTTTTATAAATTAAAATATATGTATATAAAGTTCCAAGACAATATCTCTGTAGTTTTAAGTTGAGTCAATACCTTTTATATCAATTTCAATTGTACTTACCTAGTTCAGGTATTTATAGTTTACTGTGATAGAAGTCCTTAGAGAAGCAATTCTCTTTCACTTCAGGATATGAAAAAGATCATTTAGCTTGACAGCCTATCAGAACTATAGGGTCCGTTTCATTACCTTAAAATGTTTATAATATCCTTAGACATCAAAAGTCCAGCAAATAAACAACAGTTTTAGTAATAAATTTGTCCTCGTATACGACCGTAGGATGCCGTACTTTAATTATATTCAAATTGCACTATAACTTTGACATCTTTTAAAAGATTTTAATCATGCTTTCTTCTTTAATTTACAAAATTAAATAAAGCAAAAAGAAAGTTCCTCATTGTTAAGTAGAGGCTTAAAGGAGCTTAACACTATACACATTCTTGTTATTTTAATATGAATGTGAACATTATTTTATAAATATCCTTGGGATTTTACAAACCAGCTTAAAATTTAAGCTGCTCTACAACTGACAGGAAATCCATGTTAAGAAGGAATTGTTTCTCATTATTTGTTGACTGACTAGTTGGTAATATGGTGTGAATACTCAAATGTATTTAAATGAAAGAGAATGTGTGAAAGTTTAACTAAATACAATATTTTAATTTATGTGCAATATTTTTATAACATAAACTTGAAAACCGTTCTAAAACTTTGATGACAACAAGGCTTAGTTATTATTTATTGCAAGCGAAAAATAAACTTTTTAATTAGAAAATATTTTTCAAAGAGAGCAATTTAAAATCTAGGAATTTTAAGCGAATAAAATTTAATCTTACTACATTTTAAGGAGACACTTTTCTTATTATTCGACCCTGAAAATTGTCTAAAAGACAAAGGCACTTTAATAAAAAAAAACGGTTCAAAACTGAATTTGTTTAAGTAAATTTTCTAAGAAGGACATATTTATAGAATATTTAAGGAAAAAGTTACCTATATTTAATGTGAAACAAAAGCTTTTCTAACGGACAAAAACTGTCAGAAACAGACAATTTTCCAAAGAAAACTGTCCAGCACAGACACTTTTCAAAATAATACCTTTCTAAATGAAACTGTACGACGAAACGTATTCTAAAAAAGAACGCGAAGAAGAGATTTTTTTTTCTAAAATCTGACTTTTTGCAAAAATTTAAATTTAGTTCTGAGTTAGTTTAGTTAGTTAGTTAGTTAGTTAGTTAGTTAGTTAGTTAGTTAGTTAGTTAGTTAGTTAGGTAGCTAGTTAGTTAGTTAGGTCCTTCTTCTAATATTATAATGAAAATAAGTGTCACTACGCATTCCTACATTTTTCATAATATTAAAATGTTCTTCCTTTATTCTATTTATAATCAATTAATTCTAACTCTCACACAATCTCATCAAGAGCTGAAGGCAAAAATTGTCGTATTTTCCTTATACCACACATATTTACGCACGTCTTACACACACAAATGTGACAAATTCGAAAACGTGACAACAAACTTTCAAGAAAAATTAAAATGAACACAAACACACAGGACATTTAAATAGGAACACAATAAGAGAGAATAATATATGTTCAAACATGTCATTTTAAATAAATAGTATGCACCTAAACAACGACGCTCACACTTACAAACCTAAAAAACTCTTTCGTATTTCATTTATAATACTTATCAAAGGATTTCATTCGTTTAAGAAAGATAAAACAAAAGTATGTTGGAACTATTGAAGATGTAATGTAGGGTACATTTTAAACAATAAATAGAAAAGTATGTATACGTTATGGCGTTGGGCGTGTTAACTTGCAACTGCAGTAGTCCATCTAAAAATTATAATAGTTCTTTGCCACACGTAGAAGTTTTACTTTACAATCATGATTTATAGTTTTTAATTTAATGTAAACATGATTTACAATGCAACCAAAAACAAACATAGCCACGACCAACGCCACAACCAATGAATACAACACAACAAACTAAAACATTGCTTGTGTTTACATCCTTTCACAAAAGCCTTGTTGATTTTGATGGCGTTGTATAGTTGTAATAAAGGATTTTCATGTGCGAACAATATAGTTAAAATGAAAATTGTTTTAACCCTTTGTTATACTTGAAGTAAAAACCGATTTGTTATAAGATTGGTAACACTGTACAAATAAGTATTGCCTAAGTGGAATCGTTTTCTTATATAACCTCTGCAAGAAAGTTCTATCTAGAAAATTTTTAGTTTTTTTTAGATAAATATGGTTTGTAAGTAATTTCAATAAAAAACTGTTTGTGTTTGACAGTTTTCTATATAAAAGCGTCAGTTTAGTCTCTTTAGAAAAGTGTTTTTTGAAAAAAGTTTTCTTTAGAAAGTTTTTTTCTGAAAAAGTTTTTATTAGAAAAGTGTCATTGTCTTTGCAAGACAGTTTTCATTATAAAAGTGTATCAGTGTCAATTTCTTTTGAAATTTCTGAATTTATCTAAAAATTTTCCTAATAAAAGTGTAGATACCTGAGACAGTTTTCTCAATAAAAGTGATTTTTCGGACTTATTCTTTGGAAAAAATCTTTATCACATAATTTTCTTTTGAAATGTACCTATTAGCCAATCAATTTTTCTAAGAAAAATATAGCTATCAGTATGTTTTTTTTAATGAATTATGTTTACCAGTCACTGTTCTTCAACACAGTGTCTTTGTCAGAAAAATTTCTGCACATTTTATAAGACATAGTGTTAACAAATTAGCTCTACGAAATAGCTCAATTCTTTAAAAAACGTAAGGGAGGGTCTACAAAATTACTACTTCCGTTTAAAATGTAAACATGATATGGAATACAATATAAAATTGAGATATAATCAATTGCCTATGTTACGGGTAATTAACTTATATGATAAACAATTCACTCTAACATTAAACATTAAAGGATTTACTTACTACTTTGCAAAATGCAATATACCTTTAAGCAAAAAATTATATGCTACTGTATATTTATGACTTAAACAAAAAATAAATTGCCAACTGATTGTTGCCTGCTGTAGCACCTTTTTCAAATAAAAAAAAAATGTTGTATGCAAATTAAAGTCTACAACAACAATAAAAATATATCACAGGATCAGTATAAAAACCCCATGAAATAAAAACATGTTTACTTACATACTAACAAACACAGGTATACAACTTTATTATTAATAAAATAAGAATAATGTTTACAGTCCTTTATAGCAAAATACCTTTAAGTTTTCTTATTTAGAGAAAAATTTATGGTTTTACAACCGCATGTATATGTGTTAGTAAATATGTATGTGTGAGTGTGTCCTGGTACAGCAATTCAAATACATTAAAATACCATTAACTTGCATACACATGCTATTTTTTTGTTATTTAAGGTAAAATGTTTATATTTATATGTGAATGTGCAAAAAATTTCAATTATGTTCTGTAAGGTGCTCCATTATGGAATAGATGTTGGTGTTTTTGTTGCTGTTTTTTCGTTTTTTTTCATAAACTATAAAGATTTTTCGCCGGATGCTCGTTCGTTTGTCTTATGGTAAAGAAAGAAAAACATGTTAAAGTTAATCAACGTGTCACGAAACACTTAAAATGTCAACCGTTATAGGGACAATCTCTTAAAGACGCATAAACAACAAACACTTAAACGAATGCCTTTACACCATCATTAATATAATGTTAAAAATACGTGGATAGTAGTAAAATGATAACGGGAACATTTTTCTGACATCTTGTTAGATACCGATTTCTATGAAAAAGTGTCTTTATAAAACCATTCGTAAGAATAGTTTTCTAGAGAAAAGTTTCCTTGAGAACATTTTTTCCTAGAAAAGTGTCTTTAAGAACAGATTTCTATAGGAAAATATTTTTGAGAACAGTTTTAGAAAAGTATATGTGAGTATCATTGAGAATAGTGATTAGTATTTGTGAGTACATTAAGTGAAAAAAACTATTCTAACAGACACTGTCTATAGAAAAGAACATGTTAGAACAGTTTTTTTTTAGAAATATCAGAAAAATTTTTTATATAGAAAACTTTATATCAGAAATGATTCATATAACGAAATTTTCTAAAGAACACGAAAAGTCTCCTATATAATGTGAGGAAATTTTTCTAGAGAAATGACTCTAAATATGTAACGTGAATAAGAAAACAGTTTTCTGTAGAAAAGTTACTTTGCTATAATAGTTCTGTAAGGAATAGTGTCTGAGAGAGCAGTTTCTTGTAGAAAAGTGGCTTTGGGAATAGGAAAGTGTCTTTTTGCACAGTTTTGTTTAAAAAAGTGTGCAGAAGAACAAGAATCTTTCAAAAAGTGGCTTTGAGGATAGTTTTCTATAGACAAATATCTTAGATTTCCACCTCGATAAAAAGATGTCTGTGAAAAGAAATTTTGTAGAAAATTTCCCAGATTTTGTTAAAAAAAGTGGTGTCAAAGGAATACAGTTTGATTCAATCAATTACTTGCAAATCTTTTCTTTTGCGTTGTGATATTTGTCCCACAAACTTTTTACACGCACCACGTATTTTCTGGGCATTTCATTCATATTATAAACTACTTTTATGTACAAACAAAAACATACGTTATTAATGATAAAAACGACACCAAAAACACATTTGTTTATAAATATAAAGGACACAATTTCTACGAACAAAGGCAAGAAAACTTAATAATAAAAATGAGAACAACACCCATAATAAACAAACAATATCCAAGATATGACAACAATACTAGGGCTAAGAAGGATAAAATGTATAAAGCATTTTTATAGTTTTAATTATAAATCAAAATCTGTAGCGTAAGTGCAACTGTCTATATTGTATATTTTTGTTTCTTTCTGTCTATATTTTTAATGTTTTTCTTAAGATGGAAATTTTCCAAGAAATTTAATTTTTGATTGGTCTTGCCAAAGGGACCAAATTTGATTTGTCTGTCAATATGACAGCCTGCCTAACTGCCAATAGATATAACGAAAAGTGTAAGAGTATATGTGTGAGCATGTCAATATGAATGTGACATGTCATTAATTTGTCAATTTTTTGTCTCTTTTTCTTTTTATATTTTGAAAGCATATCACTTAAATTATTTATTCATCTTTTTTGTTCTCTTTTTTTAATCCACAAAACAATGTTTAGATCTCAAATAGAACATATTTACTTATGTATGCTTCTAGTAGTATAAGTATGATTATGTGTGTGTGTAGTTTTAATATTCCTTGAGGACAGGATTGAGAAAAATAATATTTAAGTTAAAACATACATCCGTTTGTATTTTTATCTAAAACAATTCTTATGTTTTTATGTTCAGTTTGGAAAATCCGGACATTTTTATGTTAAAAAATCTAAACATTTTTATGTTAAAAATTTATCACAACAAGGAGATTCAGAATTTTGCTGAAATATAACACGTGTATGTGTAAGTACTATACTATTATACTTGTTCCTTTAGAACAAACAATTTTAAAATTGCATATATAATTTTTTCTTTTTTTTTTTTGAGCCATTCAAAAAGTATTTTCATTTCTAAGAACAGGCTTAATATGTCTTGTTTGTATTTCACTGCATTTCATTTGAAATATGAAACATTTTTAGGAGTATTGGGAAAAATTCTATTTCAGATTTTTTCACATATATGCACTGTACGTATGATTGATATTTAATTGATATGATAATTAAATATCAATCATACGCACCATATGTTAATAGCTGGTATATGGTATTGCAAAAATTAATATTTTTAAACGCAGATTGCTTAGCAGTGTAATAATGTCATATAGTCCTAAAAGTAACCGCACAAATACCGATAAAGTTATATGTTTTGCAATTAAAAATCAAACAAAAAATTGCCTCATTTAAATAGACTATAATGTATTTTTACAAATAATGCTTTTGATTTCTAATAGTTGTACTTTTGTTTGCCTGACCTTTACACAATTTTTACGATGCATTTAGTCCTTTAGGAAGGTAATAAATTTTTTTGACTTGTAATAAAACATTTGGTTTATTTTTCGAATGTTTCCTTTGTTTTCTAGTATTCAAACGTATTGAGTATGATTTGTTACTGAAAGCTTTGCTGTGTTAAATGTGATTTATTACCCACTCCTCTTAAACGCAGCAAAAAAATCGAATGTTTATATTATAGTAAAGCTCAAAACACAACAGCATATACAAATATGTTTCCTTAACTCTATTGATATTTTTCTTTACATACACATAAACGTATAAACGTTCACTAGAAAACAAATAACAATTGCTCCTCTGGGTGCTTAATAACAATTTTAATTTTTATTTTAATGCTTTTTCTTTTAGAATTTCTAGGATTTTTTATGCGTATTAAAATTAAGCCTATTATAAGAAAATCACTTTATGCCCTAATTCAGAGATGGAAAATAAACTACATGCCTATATTTTTTTAATATTATGGGGATTCTATAGTATAAATTAGTTTATAGATATGTCAATAGTTTAGTGTATAGACTTGTTCATAAAATTTTTATAGTCTATCACATACAACTGTTTATAGATCATAATCTAATCAATGGACTTGCCTAAAAACTAGTCAGTAAACTAGTCAATAGAATTATCCACAGATGAATCTGCAAACCACTGCATAAACAAGTAAGTAAAATAACATATGTACTAAATAGTTACACGGAAAAGTAGCATAGACTGTTTAGTAGTCTAGTCTATTAACTAGTCAATAAACTAATATATTGATTAGTTATCAGACTGGCCTTTAATTTAGACCCATCAATGAACTTGTTGATCAGTTACTAAAGAAGTCTGTCTAAAGTTTAGTTAAGAAATCAAAAACCAAATTGATTTGTTCCTTTGAAAATTACATAAATTTGCTATAGCGTATCATATAACTTACCTTGATACTTAATTTATATTGCCTTTCATTCAAATTCTTCACATTGAAATGGAATTCTAAATTGGTTGTTATTTTCATATTATACTTACGTTATAATATTTAATATTTAATTCAGTTTGCCTTTTCAATTTTTATCAGAAAGATAATCAATCATTGAATTTTGCATTAAATAATTTCCGCTCAAATGTCCGTTACATTATTACATTTATTTATTTGTTTGTTATTCACATAAATTTTCACATTATAATTATAATAAAATATGTTGAATGTTTTACAGGCCACACATCACAAGGAAAGAAATTTTTTGTATGAAAATTTTAATAAAAATTATATAAAAAATTAGCATTCTAATTATTTTTTTGAGAAGATAATGAAAACTCAAATTTAGAAAAAATTAGTTAATTTTAAGTAAAATTCAAGATAAATTTAAATTTAAATAACATTTAAATTTCTGCCTATTTATAAGGAGCTTTGTTTTCATTGCTATTGTATCTTAGTAAAATTCAAATAATCACTGACTCTTCCATTATTTACAGCTCTTTTTCAGTGTATTTACATTTTACATTAATTGTTATGGATACCAACCACATTATCTTTATTATATTTCTATACCCGTCATCTTTGTGAGAAGAGTATACATAGGTTTGTTATACCGTTTGTAATTTCTATAATATAATATAATTCTGGATCCTTATGGATAGCGGTGTTGATTTTCCACTTAACAGTCTATATATGTGTATGAATGTCGAAATGCTTTACTGCAGTATTGACCTCCATTTCACACTGGTATTTTTCAGTCACTGGAAGAGCTTCTGTTACGACTCACCACCGCCACATTATACTCCTTGCGTGCTTACATATATGGAATTTTCGGTCCAGTATACGTGCACTTCCCTCAAGTACTTTTGATATCTAATCTCTGACCATTTCTTTACTACCGAGATACAAAAACATCATTTCAGCTTACATTCACGACAACAGCACCCAAGTCAAATCATTGCAAAAAAAAAGCGAGGAGTAAAGTGGAAATGAAGCAGTGAGTTATTTTTTGGCTAGCAACATGAAATTAAGATTGTAGAGCCTGGATTAAGTAAAAACAAAAGGGTACCTTTTGGTACCTTTTAGGTCTTCAAATGATACTCTTTGAATTTTCTATAAAAGAGAAATTTTTGGTTCTTACAGGGTAATTTTTATATACCCTATAATATTGAAAAATACCGAATAAGTGAAACCCAACAAAATGGAACCTTTTGGTACTTTTTCGCATTTTAAAAGTTACTTTTTTACTTCATACAATATTAAACTTAAAAACATGAAATTAAGCTTGTAGAGCTCGGTGTAAGTGAGAATATATAAATGTAACTTTTTGGTACTATTTCCTTCATCAAAGAGTACCTTTTGAATTTGCAAAAAACATAAAATTAAATATTACATGCTTTAAGTTAAAGCAAATCTGTAAGAAAGGGTTTTGTTTTCCTTTTTCCTTCTATGACTGGTACTTTTTGATTTTTGTTCAAAAAGTACTAGTAATTCAACGAAAATCTATAAACAGGGACTTTGAAGAAACTTTTTTTTTTTGTTTTACAACTTGTATCATTAGTTTTTCTCTAATAAAATTCGTACTGGTAGATTTTTTTAACATATCATGCTGAAGGGTATATTCGGTTCGATATGACCGAATATAAAACTCTTACTTGTTTTAATTATAATTTATATTGAGTAATTGATATTTGTGTGTACGCGTCCATCTGTATAAAATTATATGAAATATAAAAACAGATACAGGAATATCAATAAACTGATATAGTTTTGTGCAAATATAAATGTGTGATATACATATGTATGCATAAATATTTAAATGAATTAATGAATGCAAACATAGATAGTCATAATTATAATTTTATATATCTGTGATTGCTGCTGAATGTATTTAGGTGAAAAATTATGCAAAAAATTAAATATAAAAAAAATAATATTTCATCAATTATAAACCGTATAATATGAATGAAAACATTTTAAATTTTACTTCCATTTTTCAATAAAAAGAGTATGTTTATCAGAGAAATTTAATTTAAATTTTAATTATTACCAAAGATATCAAACTATATGGAAACACTTCTCTAGACGATGTCCATTAAAAATTTTTAGTTTGTATAATTTTCCACATTAAAAATTAGAATATTTATCAACAATTGCAGCGTAATAAATAAATTACATTGTGTTGTATTTAGTAATGCTAAAAAAATGAATGTTACAATTAAATCATTATTTATATTTACCGCTTTTTAATTACATTAATAGATTTTGCTCCATTTTTATTCAATGACTTTAACGTTGTCGTTGTTATTGTTGTCACAATTGATTTAAATAAATTACTGTCATGTTACTATTGATCAATAAAATAAAACAATTAAGATATATGTGCTTGATTTTAATGTTTATTCATTTCAGTGTTTCTAAATTATTTCAACAACATTTATCCAATTCAATTAATTCCAGTTGTTATTGCGAAACAAGCTGTCAAGCCTATACATAAGTGCAATTGATTGGCGAAACGGGTGTCGAATGACCATTTATAATTTCCTACATTGTTGAATAATAAATAAGTAGGATGGCTAGAAGGCAGAAATGGCAAACAGTCGTATTATTTAAATGTGGTTTTTATAATGTAACTATACAATATATTGTGGTTAACAAAGCTCTAATGGGCCCACATTAGCTAACTTACCCATTTTCCATTATATTAAATTGCGTCGCATTTGTAAGAAAATACTTACATTAAATTGAAATAGTATACATTTAAATACACTTAATTTATATTACCCACATCCTTCATGGGAACATTAAAATAGTGGATGTGGTTTCTAGTTTGTAGCCATTGACCTTCTTTATATTTCTAATAAAGAAAATGATTTGAAAGTTTTTTTGCAGCCACTGCAAGGATATTGAATTTACTAATATATAATAATTTCAATTATTTAAACTTTTGGGTGCATTTGAATACTAAATTTTTTTAAACTTTTTAAAACATTCATTAACTATGCATTTTTCCCATTTATTTTGGTTTAAAAGAATTACTTATCTTTTGATTATAAGAATGAATCAAGCAATTTTCGAGTATCCCGTTGTGAAGTATCCTGCATTTTAATTTATCTTTGATATTTTATTTACGTATGATTAATATTTAATTCAATATATAATTAAATATCAATCATACGTTCCCTTTACATAAAGTGTTTAATGCCTGTTTATATACCCTAGACTTTAGTGGGAAGGGTATATTGGGTTTTTAGCTGATGTTTGTAATATATAAAAATATTTGTCCTATACCCACCTTTAATGATACCAATTGGCTTAGAATAGTTTTCTGAGTCTTAAGTTATGTCCGTCCATCCGTCCGTCTGGCTTGCTGGCTATCCATGTAAACCTTGTGCACAAGGTACATGTCGCAATTTTCAAGATAATTGGATAGAATTTAGCACCTAAGTTTGCCCATTATTTCTCCTAGCCCCCAAAATAGGGCCTTTGGACACATAATTAAGTTAAATGTTCGATTACGTCAACAAAAGTCGGCAAAACTTAGTTTTATACAACTTTTAATGACATTTATAATATTTATAATGATCGAGCCTTATTTGATTTGGCACCGTAACATTACGTTTGGTTCATCCCACAGCGCCAGTTCTGAAGGGATTTTGACAAACTCCCTTTTTGTTATGATATATATGGCAAAAGCTGATTAGAATTAAAATGAAAAAAAAATATGCAATGTATCTGTACAAAATCTTAATTTTTGTTACAAATTGAAAATCAGCAACAATATCAAAAATTAAAATAAAATACAAGAAATTTTAATATTCACGTATGCCTTTTAACTCCACAAAAACTAAGATTAAACAGCAAAAAGTGTTATATATACTACCAGTTTGCTGAAAAAGATATGTGAGTATAAACTATTCCATTACGTAAATTATATAACATGGAATTTTGCAGTAATGTTTTATATATCTAAAATTTTTGTGCGCAAACAATTGCAAATTTAATTAGTGTTTCATTTTTTTTAATTTAATATTAACACAGTAGTTTTATTTTTCTTTAAACACCAATTCACTGACGTAAATACAATCGAACTTTTTTTCCCATTATTTGATCCATTGAAACATACCGGATAAGTGTATTCTAATGGGATTCATGTTTGTATTTAAATAACAAATTGTATATAAAGTAAAACAATATAGAACATATGCATACATATTATATAAGTACATATATAAATATGCTACATATAGATTGGTTTGCAAAAATTACAAAAAAAAAACATGTACAAATGAATGAATACATGATGGAGTGAATGAATGATATAACTGTTATGAATTACCACGTCAATTGTATTATTGTCTGTAAAACAAAACAAAATGCAATGAATGAGGATTTTACGATATTTATTTCTTTTTCGTCCCATTTTTTTTTATTTATTAACACATTTAATGGATACAGTGGAAGAATAATCTATGTAAATGGTATACATACAAACAAAATACTTATTTGCAAACCATTTACTTAAATGAAAATCAACAATATTAAAGACACTTACACTGTCCAAAAACACTATCGAATGCAGTTAGTTAGTTAATTAATCAATTAGTTAGTTAGTTATTTGGTTAGTTAGTTATTTGGTAAGTTAGTTATTTGGTAAGTTAGTTATTTAGTTAGTTAGTTAGTTAGTTAGTTAGTTAGTTAGTTAGTTAGTTAGTTAGTTAGTTAGTTAGTTAGTTAGTTAGTTAGTTAGTTAGCTAGTTAGTTAGTTAGGTAGTTAGTTAGTTAGTTAGTTAGTTGGTTAGTTAGTTAGTTAGTTAGTTAGTTAGTTAGTTAGTTAGTTAGTTAGTTAGTTAATTAGTTAGTTAGTTAGTTAGTTAGTTAGTTAGTTAGTTAGTTAGTTAGTTAGTTAGTTAGTTAGTTAGTTAGTTAGTTAGTTAGTTAGTTAGTTGGTTAGTTAGTTAGTTAGTTAGTTAGTTAGTTAGTTAGTTAGTTAATTAGTTAGTTAATTAGTTAGTTAGTTACTTTTTCTGTTATCCTGTAAGTCTGGCTGTTTGGCTGTCTGTCCGTCTATCTATTTCTTTGAAACCTATTTCCAAAAAATTTTACATATCTTCGGAACTAGTTCTATTAGAAATGCTTTCGAAAAATTTCCTATTTCAAATCCGCAAAATCGGTTCATAACCAACAACACGGACTTTCTGAATTTTCTACAATATTGAACCAAAAAACATGACATTTAGTTCTCTACATGGCCCGGATTAAGTGCAGATTAATAAATGTTGACTTTTGGTACACTACATTCTTCAAAAGGTACTATTTGAATTACCTATAAAAAGGTACTTTTTGTTACTTTTAAGTTCTTCAAAAGGTGCTTTCTGAATTAAAAAAATAAAATTGAGTATGTATGGCCCAAAATAAATGAGACTCTAAAAAATAGTACATTTTTGTTTTTCTATAATATTTATTTCTATATAATTTATTTCTATGGTTTTAGTTTAAACAATAGTGACTTCTTACTGTTATATACATTATATTAATAATATTTAAATAGGAAGGACAACGAAAAACACTTTAATAAATTTGTTTACATAGGGACCATTCTTTTATTTTATATTTATTATTAAATATTATTATGTGTCTTTTTATTTCTCATTTATTTATTGCTTTTTCTTTGTTGGCTTCAATTACATTTTCAGTAAATCTATGTTCACTTAACTCTATGACGATAATGATGGCACTACTTGGCATTTTCTTGTAGTCCTTCTATTCAAATTGATAAATGTCCTGTAATAGGAAATAATGTGCTGTAGTAGTAGAACTAGAGTGAGTGAGTCAGCATCAGATCTATGGGTATGTTACTATTTACAATTGTTTATTAATAACTGCCATTGTAATCGTAACAATGAATGATGTTTTTTTATTTCAATATTTGATTTACCTTGTTGTTTTGTTTGATTTAGTGAAATGACAGACATTTATAAATCTTTGTAATGTTTTGTAGAATTTTAAGCAAAATTACCGATGTAATATAAAATAAATTTTAATAAAAATCATTTGTATAAAAAACCGCTAGTTTATAAAAAAATGTTAATTTTAAATATTAAATTCCATATTGTTTTTGAGGTCGTTAACATTTCACTTAAAATTAAAATGTTATTTTATTAAATTTTTCTGTTTTTTATCTAATCTGTTAATTAAACTAAAAACCAATATTTAAAAAACTTTTCTATATAAATTGGAAATTTTAATTCCATTTACATTGAAACCACAATGTTTTTATATCATAATCAACTTTATTGCTTTACATATTTTCATTAAATTAATTTCTTTCTCTAATACAACATTTCATAGAAATCTAATTCCTAATAAATCTATTACCATGATTTATTTAACAAGAACTTGTTGACAAAATAAGTTTTTTTTTCTACAACATTGTTTAATTTGTGGGTCAAAATGATTTAAGTTGTCAGAACTTTGTATAATTGTTGTAAATGTTAAGTAAATGAAAAATGTTTCTTTATAAAATTTTACAACAAGCACTTGTTGTAATAGATTTATTTTATTTAGTTTCTCTTTTTTTTTTAGCAATTTTTTATCTTTTTATTATTTTTTTTTTTCAAATGTTTGTCATATAAATCCTGCACTTATTCTAAGAGCAGTTTTAATAGAGTTTGTCAGTAGTCACTCTGAAAGTCTTACGGTCATTGATTCATTTCATTTTGTTTTTGTTGTTTTCGTTTTGCAGGAAACAATTTAATTTGTTGTTGTCATCCATACATTTGCATGTGTTGACATATAAAAAGCAATAAATTTAAGTTGTTATTTACTTTATTCTATACTATTGCTCCTCTGCACTAGTTTACACTTGGTTTAGTTTATTCTTTTAGGTTTCTTACACATTCTACCACATGCACATACATACATTGTATGTTTTTGCATGTATGTCTTCTTACACTCAAATTCAATTGAATTTTATTATCATTCATTCACACTTTGAAGAGTTTGGATGGACGTAAACAACAACAGTAACAAAAACATTCATCTAATGACAAAGAAAAACACTGTGTGACATTAAATTCTAAAACTAAAAGAAAATACTAAAAAAAAAAGTAAAAACAAAAACAAGCAGCCAAAGAATATAGTAAAAGTTAAGAAATGGTTGTTATTCTATTGTAAGTAGAGTTTGGTCAAGAGAACAGTAAAATGAAATACTTTTCCCCACTACTCTCACCTCATATTCACAAATAAACACACAAGTTTGTGTTAATGTGTGTTATTTGCTTTGTAATATAAGTAATGGCACAACATTGACAGTTCGACTGAAGTATATTTCTTTTTTTTCTACTCCAAAAGCATAGACGATCTGACAAATGACAGTTTTTTATTTCATCTTCTCTTTTGTTCTATTCTATTTTGCTTTTCGTTACAAAATGTCCCTTGTAGCAAAATATTTGCATATAAAATCAACTTAAATTTAATGGTGTAATAAATCAATGAAGGAAATCATTTTAAATAAATATTTGAAATTGAAAATTTCATTTAAAAAGAGAAAAAAACTATAATAACACAAGTAAGAGTTCTATATTTGGTTGTGCCGAATTTAGTTTACTCTTCACCACGTTAGGTTAGGTTATCACAGGTAGCCGTTTCGGCTTAACTTGGGTCCATTTTGATCCCTTTGTAACAATACCTGCAATAAAAGAAAGAGAAAGATAGACAAGAGTGGAAAAGAAATAGCAAATAGAAATCGACAAACCGGACAGATCACCAAAGTATGTCGATCCAAGTGTCAATTCGTTTCACCATAATGTTGAATTTTATTACAAAAACACAACTACTAGTGGTAAAACAGAAAAGTACCAGAAAATTAATTTTTTATATATATCGTAAAATCAGTCTGCTGAGTGTGTGCAAAAAAACCAAAAGATACGGCCTCTACATGCTTAATGTCATATTTTTAGGTTCTATAATATATAAAATTCAAAAAGTACCTTTTGAAGAACGAAAAAGTACCAACAAAATTATCTTATAGTTTCTCAATTAATCCGGGCTCTACATACTTAAGTTCTTAATTTCTAGCCAATAAAAACACATTGCTTCAATAGTTTTTAAAAACTAGTACAATAATCAAAATGTTTTGTTGTTTCTATATAATTTTTGATACAATTTTCAGAGGTTGTATCGGAGTTTTAATCATATTTTTTGATATATTTTGATTTCGTATTGCGTAGATAGATAGAGAATTATATTCAGTTTGTGTGTTTCAATTTGTTTTAAAATGATTCTATCTAATATAAGCAACTTAAATCTGACCAGGTCATCACAGAAAACTTGTACCAAATACATCTGATTAATTTTATGAAAGTATTGACAAAAAACACGCAGAATATACGGACAGACATAAAAACATACCTCAATCATAACTTGCCCCACCAAGTTCTATTAGTTTTGACTTTTATTAAACTAACAAAAATGTACGTACATATTATACTAAATTTAGTCATTGCTATATTCCATATTTAATAAACTATATACATAGGTAATAAATGCTCATAAGTGTACAAAATGTATTTACCTAACAAATAATTTATCCAATTACAGTTGTTAAACATTGAATGAATGGGTAAGTCAGACGTATGATTAATACTTAATTCCCTAATATCACTCATGCGACAAAGTACACACGGTACACAATCGAAAGAACAAAAAAATAAGTTATAAGCTAATAACTAAATGTCTATAGTTTTGAGATGAATGTAGTAATTTTCACATTCGATTTTTTCTTTTGTAAAAGGACTTTAATCAAATGAAATTCAACACATTAATTTAACAAAAATTATTAATTATTAAAGAAGTTAAAATGAAAAATTATACAAAAATTAATAATTTCTGAAATTAGGAATTTTATGGAAATTTGTTTAATTATTTCATTACGAAAAGTATCTATGTTAGACCGACTCACAAAAAATGGTGCTTGAGTAAACATCACCCACTTCCCCCCTCATTCCTTGTTATGTAATATGATGTTACCCAAATTATTTATACCCTACACCACTCTAGTGGGGAGGGTATTATGCGTTTGTTCTGATGTTTGTAACACCAAAAAAATATTTAAGTATACCAATCAGAATCACTTTCGATTTAGTTATGTCCGTCCGTTCATGTAAACCTTGTGCGCACGCTACAGGTTGCAATTTTCAAGATAATTTGATGAAATATGGCACATACTATTTTCTTGATTCAAGGACGAACACTATTGAAAATGGTTGAAATCGGTTCATTATTTCGCCTAGCCTCCATACAACCGTACCCCCGAATCGGGCCTTTAGGCTCATTATTACATTAAATGTTCTATTATGTCAACAAAAATCTGCAAAACTTAGTTTTATAAAACCATAAATGACACTACCTTTTTTATAGTGAACGGGCCCCATTTGACCCTATCCCCCATACAAACTCTCCTTTAAAAAATGCCTTGAAGGTCAAAATTCACTTATAATTTGTAATAAAAGGATTAAAATCTATATAAATAACTTTAAGCTAGACGTGAATTTCTATACCAAAATTTATAAGGATAAGTCTCCTATGAGCCCTCTTTTAGAAAACCTCTTTTCTTTGTCAATAATACGTAAAAATATTACACAATTCTGTTAAAGAACAAATTAAATGCTTTATTTTTTTAAATTATCCACTGACTTGTGTAGGGTATCATATAGTCGGCAATGTCCGACTATACATTCATACTTGTTTAGGTTTAGTATTGTCAGTTCTTAAGCTGGAAAGTTTTAATAAAAATATCGTATGGGGCATGATTTTTCATGTCAAATTGAATAGTTTACCTTCTTCAAATAATCTTTGTTATGATTTAAAATATTTTGGGAATCATCATAAAACAAAGCAAGGTAAATTTTGACAGGGGTAACAAAAACATATTTTTGCTTTCCATACAAAGTGAGTCGGTCGAATCTACTTATGTTTTTTTTAACATGATAAATTTAATTATTAATTTAACTGCACTGTCAATACATGCGCAATTTCCATGGATACCATGTAAAGGAAACGTAAATTTAATATTTATTTGTGTCACCAGACGTATGATCAATATTTAAATTCTTGATAACACTCATGCGACATGGTGTCATTAATTTATACAATCAAAAGTGTTTGCGTATAAAGTAAATAAACTTGTTTTAATTGGAGGTAAAGAAATTCTACTAATTTCAAAATAATCATATTATTGATATCTCTCTACAAGCAAGAAGTCATTAAAAGTTCGTGACAGTTAATAAATTTTTGGGAAGTATTACATTACGTACATATGTATGACAAGCTTATTGTTATTATTATCTTTAATAACAATACAATTGTCCAATTCACAATCGGTGTTGTACGGTTGTATAATAGTATGTCGTAATTTCTTGATTACTGATTTGTTTTTGTTTCAAAAAATTTTATTTAAAAAATTTTTATCACATACAACGCTATAAATTGGGAGAAAATATGTTTAATTTAAGTTAAAAAGTTAATTTATATTAATAGCACCTTTTTAAGCAAATTTAATTTTAAAATCAAAAATAAAAATCAAGTTTTAATACTAAAACCTAGTTCTTACGTTTTGATTTGTTCACCATTTTTCAATATTTTTAATTCAATAATTAAAAATGTTTATATATTTTAAATGTCATAAAAAACATTTTACAATTGAATGATTTTCTTAATATATTTATGTTCGTTCGCCTAATATGTTTGTTTTATTTTTTATTCTTTCAAGAAATGATAATTAACTTAAATGTAAACAAGAAGCCACTTAAGTGCATTATTGGTTTCTTCAAATTTCACATTTTTTCTACGATTAAATTTGTCTACCATATATCATTCGGTCTTTGTTTGAGATTATTGACTTTGTTGGAATTTACTTAATAATGGTATTATTTGAGTTAGTATTTCTTAAATGAAATTAATGAACACGTATGTATGTGAAGAAAATGAATGATTTTTTATTTGCAATTTAATATTAAAAGAAAATTTAGGTAGAATTGTTAAAAATTATTTTAGTATTAAATATTTTCTCATACATAATTGTAAATATTAATTTGATATTTAAAAAAATAGTAAACATTTGTATTATGAATAATTAAAATTTAATTTTTTTTTGCCAAATTCTTTTATTATTATAAATATTTAATTTCATCAATTTCAACAAGAACACAACAATAAATCAAACAAAAACAATATTTGTTTTTTTAAGAAATATTTTTTTGTTTGTACATATCAACTGAAGTAGAAATATATATTTTAAATTAATTTAGTATTTTTGTTTTATTGCATTTTGAATAAAATTAAGAAGCACGTCAACAATATCATCAAGTAATTTTCTACGGATTTTCTTATAATAAAATCAAATTTATATCAGGTGATAAAATAAAATGGAGAACATATTTACATATATACAAGATTTTAATATAAAATAAGAATTAGTATAATAACGTTGTTTTAGTGAAAAAGTGTTTTTAGTATAAGAAAGACGTTTTGGTATAAAAACGTTGTTAAAATTTAAAAACGCCTTTGAAGTATAAAAACGTCGTATTAGTAAAAATTAGGAGTTTTTAACATAAAAACGAGATTTTAGAATAAAAACGAGTTTTTAGTATTAAAACGACATTTTAGTATAAAAACGAGTTGTTGATATAAAAAGAGTTTTTAGTATAAAAACAATTGTTTATTATAAAAACGAGATTTTAGTATAAAAACGAACTTTTGATATAAAAACTAGATTTTAGTGTAAAAACGAGTTTTTAGTTTGAAAACGACATTTTAGTATAAAAACGAGTTTTTGATTTAAAAAACGAGTTTTTGATATAAAATGGAGTTTTTAGTTTACAAACGAATGTTTACTATAAAAACGAGATTTTAGTATAAAAACGAATTTTTGGTATAGAAACTATTTTTAATATAAAAACGAGTTTTTAGTATAAAAACAAGTTTTTAGTATAAAAACGAGTTTTTAGTATAAAAACATGTTTTTATACTAAAAACTAGTTTTTAGTATTAAAACGAGTTTTTAGTATAAAAACGAGTTTTGAGTATAAAAACATGTTTTTAGTATAAAAACGAGTTTTTAGTATAAAAACATGTATTTAGTATAAAAACTAGTTTTTAGTATAAAAACATGTTTTTATGTTTTTATACTAAAAACATGTTTTTATACTAAAAACTAGTTTTTATACTAAAAACTAGTTTTTATACTAAAAACATGTTTTTATACTAAAAACTAGTTTTTATACTAAAAACTAGTTTTTATACTAAAAACTAGTTTTTATACTAAAAACTAGTTTTTATACTAAAAACTAGTTTTTATACTAAAAACTAGTTTTTATACTAAAAACATGTTTTTATACTAAAAACTTGTTTTTATACTAAAAACTTGTTTTTATACTAAAAACTAGTTTTTAGTATAAAAACTAGTTTTTAGTATAAAAACTAGTTTTTAGTATAAAAACATACTAAAAACTAGTTTTTATACTAAAAACTAGTTTTTATACTAAAAACTAGTTTTTATACTAAAACATGTTTTATACTAAAAACTAGTTTTTATACTAAAAACTAGTTTTTATACTAAAAACTAGTTTTTATACTGAAAACTAGTTTTTATACTAAAAATGTTTTTATACTAAAAACTAGTTTTTAGTATAAAAACAAGTTTTTAGTATAAAAACATGTTTTAGTATAAAAACTAGTTTTTAGTATAAAAACTAGTTTTTAGTATAAAAACTAGTTTTTAGTATAAAAACTAGTTTTTAGTATAAAAACTAGTTTTTAGTATAAAAACTAGTTTTTAGTATAAAAACTAGTTTTTAGTATAAAAACTAGTTTTTAGTATGTTTTTATACTAAAAACTAGTTTTTATACTAAAAACTAGTTTTTATACTAAAAACTAGTTTTTAGTATAAAAACAAGTTTTTAGTATAAAAACTAGTTTTTAGTATAAAAACATACTAAAAACTAGTTTTTATACTAAAAACTAGTTTTTATACTAAAAACTAGTTTTTATACTAAAAACTAGTTTTTATACTAAAAACTAGTTTTTATACTAAAAACATGTTTTTATACTAAAAACTTGTTTTTATACTAAAAACTAGTTTTTAGTATAAAAACATGTTTTTAGTATAAAAACTAGTTTTCAGTATAAAAACTAGTTTTTAGTATAAAAACTAGTTTTTAGTATAAAAACTAGTTTTTAGTATAAAAACTAGTTTTTAGTATAAAAACTAGTTTTTAGTATAAAAACTAGTTTTTAGTATAAAAACTAGTTTTTAGTATAAAAACTAGTTTTTAGTACAAAAACTAGTTTTTAGTATAAAAACTAGTTTTTAGTATAAAAACTAGTTTTTAGTATAAAAACTAGTTTTTAGTATAAAAACATGTTTTTAGTATAAAAACTAGTTTTTAGTATAAAAACATGTTTTTAGTATAAAAACTAGTTTTTAGTATAAAAACTAGTTTTTAGTAAAAAAAACATGTTTTTAGTATAAAAAATAGTTTTTAGTATAAAAAATAGTTTTTAGTATTAAAACCTGTTTTTAGTATTAAAACCTGTTTTTAGTATAAAAACTAGTTTTTAGTATAAAAACATGTTTTTAGTATAAAAACTAGTTTTTAGTATAAAAACTAGTTTTTAGTATAAAAACATGTTTTTAGTATAAAAACTAGTTTTTAGTATAAAAACTAGTTTTTAGTATAAAAACTAGTTTTTAGTATAAAAACTAGTTTTTAGTATAAAAACATGTTTTTAGTATAAAAACATGTTTTTAGTATAAAAACAATTTTTTAGTGTAAGAACGAGTTTTTAGTATAAAAACGAGTTTTTAGTATAAAAAAAAGTTTTTAGTATAAAAAACGAGTTTTTAGTATAAAATAACGTGTATTTAATATAAAAACGTCGTTTTAGTATAAAAACAAGTTTTTAGTATAAAAATAATTTAAGACAGAAACGGGTTTAATGTTTAGTACAAAAAATATGTTGATAGTATAATCACGAGTTTTTAGTTTTTTTTTTTTTTTTTTGTTTGTAACGGAACAACAACAATTACACTTAAAAATGGTTCAAAAAGGATTCGAAACTTATTAGAAAAGGGACACATAAAAGACCCTTTTAGAAGTGAATTCAAAAATTCTCATTTCGTTTATAATATTAAATGAATAATTAAGGAGTGAGATCGAAAAATTCTTAACATACATATATGTTTATAAAAAAAAACACTAAACTTACAGCTTTATGTTTTTTTTTTTTTATTTGATTCAAATTATTATTACAATTTACAAAAAAAAAATATTTTTATAGTTTTAATCACTAGTGATGAAATTTTGAACCCTTTTCGGAAACCCTTCCATTAACGTTTTTATAGTGCTTTCTGTCACTTTGCTCGAACATGTAGTCCATCTCCGTTTAAAATCTACCACACTTTTGGACACCTTTTTTGTACTCTTCAATTCTCTTTTAACAAGAGCCCAATATCTCTCCACTGGCCTTAGCTCCGGGCAGTTTGGAGGATTTGCCTCTCTTGGTACAAATACCACATTATTGTTCTTGTACCACTCAAGGGCTTGTTTACCATAGTGACAGGATGCCAAGTCAGGCCAAAAATAAGTGGACACATTATGAAGTCTTATGAATGGAAGCAGCCTTTTTTGTAAACATTCCTTGATGTAAATTTCGGTATTTATAGAGCCCGTTGTAACAAATGATTGGCTTCTTTTGCCGCAACTGCATATTGCTTGCCATACCAAGAACTTTCTGGGAAATTTTGTCTGCTTTTGGGTCCTAAACTTTTCTTCAACATTCCCTCGAGCATCAGCAACATAAAACTTTTGACCTGGAAGTTGCGGAAAATCTGCCAGAACATACGTTTCGTCATCCATTATGCAGCAAGAATATTTTTTATAAAACTTGACTTCAATTTCCGTGCTCTGTTTTTGGCCTCTAAATTTTTAGCAGCGTTCCTGTCAGGAACTTTTTGAGCCTTGTATGTTTTTAAACCTGCATTAGCTTTAACTTTTCGTACCAAATAGTCCGAGCACTGAGCTAACCGAGCTGCTTTCCTACCGGATGTGTTTGGAGCTCTTTTGAAAATGCGTTCTATTTTTTTGGCTTTAGAAACATCATGTGGACCATTCGTTCTACCTGAACCAGGTTTTCTATGAACTGACAAGTTCTCCAGGTACTGTTTAATAACATTGGAAACAGTTTGACGGCAGACCTTTGTATGCTTGGCCAACTTTTTGTAAGACCAAGTTGGGTTTAGTTGAAAATATTTAATAATTTCAGTACGCACTTTTTTCTGATCACTCATTTTAATCAGATTAACAAAAAAATTAATATAATTGACATTACACATAATAACTGACATGTTTTTCAAAGGTAACTTGATAAAAAAAAAATCAAATAATACTTTGGTTGAAAAATGTAATGAAAAACGTGTGTTAAGAATTTTTCGATCTCACTCCTTATATGAGATTCTGTAATATTCATCAAGAAAATTAAACTTATATTATGCTCAAATTCTCTACAGAAGATAGTTAAGTAACTAATCACTAAATTAAGATCAAATAAATTAAAATCTAATTTATTCAAAAAGCAACAACAAAATATACAGAAGTCATCCAGATGTTCGAAATATGATTGTTGTTTATATATTTAAATGTTATCCATTTACAATTACTTATTCAATTTCAAATTATATGGAACAAAATTCACAATTACTTGTTATTTTAAAACTTCAATTACAATTACAAATAATTGCGATTTGCAAAACTTCAATTTAAATAAAATGCAGTTAAGCTTCAATCACAATTACTTTAAATGTAAATGAAAATGTAATCGTAACCTCCAAAGCCTGATATATAGCACTTTAACATGTTTAGTATAAGACCGTGTTTCAGTCACTTTTACCTAACTCTTAAGACCGTGTTTCTGTCACTTTTACCTAACTCTTAAGTTTTCTACTTTTCGCAACAATTTATCGTTTTTAACCAAAATGTCTCTTAAATATGAAAAAAACTTAAATTCTACATCAAATATTTATGCCATTTATGCATAAATAAACTTTAATACAATATAGAAACAAAAATATATTATTTTGCATTTATGGTGTTTTTGGAATTTATTATTTATTTTGTTTTTATTATATTGTACTTTTGTTTTTTTTTATTCTTAATATTTTTCTGACACTCTGGAGAATTTTAGTCAGCCAAAATGGAAAAAAGAAAAATTGTTTAAGAAATAAAGCGAATTTTATAGAAATAAAAAAAAATTTGTTGTTGTTTTCAGTTGTACATCAAAGTCAATAAAAGTCGTTATATAACATGAGATATTCATAGAGACTTATAAGAATATATTTATGTATATAAACGTGTTTAAATAAACGGTTTTACTTTAGGGGATTGATTGTAGAAAGCCACGTTAACTTTGATTTCGTATTAGAGTTTTGCGTCTAGAGTCAATTTTTGAGTTTAAGAAGAAATTGTTGCCTATTTTAAAAACATTTTATAATATTGTGTAGAATACATACTAACCTTTAAAGCCAAAAATAAACAACAAAATTTTTGTTTCATTTTTTTTCTTAATGTTTCTTTTAAACATTTTATTTTTCTTTATTTATTTGATTTTTTTCTTATTTTCTTTATGAATTTAAATTAAATTTAAATTATTATTGTTGTTGTTTTTATGTTTAAATTTCTTTTAAATTCTTATTATAATTTTTAATATTATTATTTCGTATTTTTATTTATTATTCTTTTACCTAAAAGACAAGTACAAAAATACTTAAATGCTAAAGACCGAAAAAAAATAAACAAATAAACAACTGAGAATATTTAACAAAATTACATTAAAACCATAATGAAAAGATATAAAAAACCTGGTAAAAAGTATTTACAATTAACACTTTAACTATTTACATTTTCATATGCGTATGAGTGTATGAAAGTATATATGGCTGTGTGAAGGATTATATGAGCGCAAAGATAAGGATACATTTACAATCTTTATTAAATTCTTTCTTTGGCTCTTTTCTTGTTTTATTTTTTTCGAGCAAGAAGTGCAAACACTTGAAAATAATTGTAGTTTAAATGAAATGTTATAAAAATGTCTCAAAAGAGGGAAGGTATGCCAATGTATGAGATTCTAAGAAATATGTATATTTAGTATAACAACAATATATTTATTTAACTTGGACGTGTTTTAAACAAACTATGGAACTTTTTTATTTCAATGCTTAACATTGGCTATACTTCCCTTATGCTTATGTTCTCATACATGTTGTTAATGTATGCAAATGTTTACAGGTCTATAAGGTTTCTGCTTAATTTTTGCTTTTTTTATTTTTCTTTCCTTTTTGGTCATAAACTAGCTTTATGCTATTAGTTTTTCTTAAACAAACAGAAATTGCTTGTAAATATTTACTTATTCTTGTGCACACAAGCACAAATTCACAGTTACTAACAACCACATATCCACATATACTTAGTACAACACACACATACATGGTATACGAATTCTATACTATACAAATCCTTAATATTAGAAATAAGACAAAAAAATGTTCAATTTCATATAACAAAACTCAGCATGAGTTTTTCTCCTTTTTTAGTAAATTTTGTTTATTTTCTTGTGCTTTTTCTAAAAAAAAAAAAAAAAACAAAACTTGAGCATTCAATTATTCGACTACAAACATTTAGCAAAGCTTATTCAGATTTTCATCTGTTTAATGTCAACAGTAGTAGCTGTAGTTTATAACTAACCCAGCAAAGAGGTAACAACCACATATCCATGTTTTAGAGAAAATATAAAATTTAAAAAAAATATATTAAAAAATTTTTTTTTGATATTTTTAAAAATTTTTCAAACAATTTTTCAAAAATTGTTATTTGTTAGAAATTTCTCAAAAAATTCATTCAAAAATTTAATTATTTCAAAATGTTCAAATTTGATTGCTGGGTAATTGTATTGTAATTCTAATCGTAGCAACAACAGCAAAGGCAGCAATTTAAGCACAGTTATTTATTATCATACATACACTGTTGTAAGAAGAAAGTTGAAAATAACAAACACAAAACTACAACCTCATATGTACCATTAAATGCTTTCAACAAGGACACACATTGTTACAGAAAAATACCAAACAATCCTCTTATACACATATTGTCTTTTGCTTAAGTATTCACAAACTAAATTGTTGTACAGTTATTTTTTGCTTAATCAAATACCAATAATTATAAGACAATATACTCGTATGAAAACTTGTCTCAAATAGCTGTCTCTATATACCTTAACAAAGCTGGTATTAGTATGTGTACGTATTTGAAGCATAGTTATAGCTCGAAAAGGAGCTAACGTATGTGTGTACTTATATATATTTAATATTAAGCCACATGTGTATGTGTCTTAAACGTTAGGATTTTACCTGGATTACATATTTCCTTTGAACAAACAAAATAAAACTTAAACTAATATTATGCTGCCAAAGGTGGCTTGTTCCACAAATTTCCTTCTCAATTCATTGTTGTTGTTGCTTTCTGGTGTATATTTTTTTGTGGTTGATAGAGAACAGTAAGGGTTACAGTTTTATATATTTTATCTGTAAAACTTTTAGATGATCTAGAAAGGAAAAAAAATATAACCAGTTCATAAGACATAAATATATTTATAGTTCAACATGCATACATATACATACTAGCAATATTTATACGTATTAACTAACATAAATAACTAATATTTTAAAAATATATTTTATAAGGCACAGTGGGATTCTAGAGGAAAATTAGTTCAAATTTGAACTTAATTTAACCACTAGACTATAGACTAGACTAGGTGTGCTGCCGAACTGTAGACTAGACTATAGACTAGACTAAACTATAGACTAGACTATGGTCTAGACTATAGACTAGCCTATGGACTAGACTAAAATAAAGACTAGACTAAACTATAGACTAGACTATGGACTAGACTATAGACTAGACTATAGACTAGACTATAGACTAGACTATAGACTAGACTATAGACTAGACTATAGACTAGACTATAGACTAGACTATAGACTAGACTATAGACTAGACTATAGACTAGACTATAGACTAGACTATAGACTAGACTATAGACTAGACTATAGACTAGACTATAGACTAGACTATAGACTAGACTATAGACTAGACTATAGTCTAGTCCATAGTATAGCACCACATACTTTAGTAAAATTGATGTAGTTTTAGTTAAAAACAAAAAAAGCTGATTTCCCGTCGTGTCAGTTCTGCAATTAATATCTTCCCTTTAGCATTTTGTCTTTTTCTTGAATATTAATTCTTATATATACTACATGTTCTAATCTACTTTTTTACTTATTATCTAGTTAAAGTCAAAGAACTTACCTTCGAACTGTAAACTTCAGCCTTTTAAGGTTTCATAAAAAGCATTATACATTGTATAAGAAAGTCTGTTTGTGTATGTACTAAATTCCTGCGTATATATTTCTGTAAGCCTTTTGTTTTTTAATTATAAACATTACGGCTATAAACTACTGCTACACTGCCGCTGCTTTGCACCGCACTGCACTTTTATTTATTTAATACAATTTGCTGCTCGTTTGTAGTTTCTTGTTGGGTTTTTTATTTATTTGGTTCTGCTCTACTACTGGCGGTGGTTATATGTAATTTATTATTATTTTAGGACTAGAAAAATGTGTTTGTTTGTTTGTCGGTGATAAAGCAGACTATAGATGTAGTTTTTCTTCATGTTGTTGCAGTTGCATGTAGTTTCATTTAATGACTCGTTCTAAAATCTAAATAATTAAATGAAATGGAAAAGAATTGAGGGAAAAAAATATATAGCGTAAAGAATACAATTAGTAGTTGAGCATTGAACAATATACATAAAAAAAGGAATAATTTAGAGCACTAACAAATTAATGGAAAATTGTGGTGTTTTATTGTAATTAATGTAGAAAAAGGTATAAAGTTCATTTAACAAATAGTTTATTAGAGTTTTTAAAATTAATTGAAAATATTTTTTACTTAATGTTATTAATAGAAGAATCACAAAAGAGCTTTTAGATGTTTTTACTAAAAACAATATTTCGAAAAGAAAAACAAACATTTTTCAGTGCTTTTCTTTAAATTAATCAAGAAAGGCTTCTTAGATAACAAATATTTTTTTTATAAATATATATTTTTTTATAGCTTTAATCACATAACAAAACTTAAACAGAAGTATGTGTAAAATTTGCCATGACCCTAAAATAGTTATAGTTTGAAAGTTTTTTTATAAATATTTATTTTAATACACTTACATAGAAGAAGGTTAGTATCACTAAAAGGCTACGTGGTATATGCAGTCGTGACGCTAACTCATGTTGCATGGCGGCATGTTTTTCACTATTGATGATATGTACAAAAACACTGTCGCTATCTGGAAAAAGTAAAAAGAAGAAACACACAAACAAAAACGAATTAAAAAAGAAAAACAGAACTCAGAGTAAAACTAGCTAAAGATACACAATAAACTTTCATGGAAGTTAATAAAAAATCCCCCCCGTATTGTTACACATTCAACTTACTTGAATTGTCTGCCGCACAGGTATAATTCCCCGAATCGGTGTGTGTTACTCGAGAAATAACTAAATTGCTAGTTTTCATTTGTTGTTCTGACACGACGCGTATGCCACCTCGTGTTGAGTCGTTGATTAGTTCACTATCTTTAAACCACAACATGTGAGTGTAGGGACCCGGAGCCTGTGGTGCAATGCAGGTTAAATTGATGTCACTGCCACTTTGCACGAACAGTTCACGGTTGGCTAAAATTTGTGCTTTGGAAGCTGGTTAAAAGATAATGAAATATAAAGCAAAACAAATTGTTTCAATTTAATTTTTGAATTATGATGCTTCTATAAATACTTACTAACTACCATTAACTTATAGGCTTGACTTATTTTTGGTTCCACCGACACCTGACACTCGTATACACCTGCATCTCTCGGCTGTACGGATACAATTTTCAAGACCCATTCATCGGAATTGTCTATGTGCCGCGCTAGAAACCTTTGATCATTGGTATAGGTCATTATACCAATTGTGAGTATGTGTAGATCACGTTTTCTTATCCACGACACCGCTCGATCACCCAAGTTTTTCACACGACAATGTAGTCGTGCTGTTGTGCCCACTGCTGCTATAACGTCTCGTTCGGTTGAATTATCAAATTCCGGATGTGTATTGTCGTAACTGTCTAAAATCATGTTGTTGTTGTGATTGAAATCGTGCAGGGTATCGTTTGTGGGCATTTTTAAGGCTAAAAGTTGAAGAGAAAAAGAGACAACATTTAAAAGAATGACAAAAAGCTTTTTTATAAATTACTTTTTAAAAAACATATAATTTTCCTATTATATTTGTATTTGTTACAAAAACATTATTTGTAATAATTATTTGTTTTGGTTCTGCGGTGGCGTATGAGTATTTTTTGCCATAAATTAAATATTAATCATACGTGGTATTTAGCCACTTTAAAAGAGCTTTTTTGAAAAATATTTTTTTGTTTTTGTTTGTTTTTTTACTACTACGAAAATACCACAAAATCTGTTTACTTAACTTGATGAAAAACAAAAATCTCGTCTGTCATTCGGTTTGTTTGTTTCATTTTTAATTAAATGTGAATAAACTTTGACTTGTGCTTTTTAAAAATTCTGGCAAACCAATTCATTTTAATTCTTTTTTTTTTTGTGTACTTTTAAAAATATGCAGAGTTTTTCAAATGCAAATTTATCTTCTAATTAATTATTATAAATCGCTTACAATTGCTTTTCAAAATGGATTAATGTCAATTAGTAAAAGTAACAAATATAATATCATATTATTAGTTAAGTAATAAAAATCTAGATATTTTTCAAAAGTTCGAAATTTTTTGTAAAAAAAGGACATATCCATCTTTGGAAAATTTCTTTCAATTTCTAATATTTCTTTTCAAAACTTGCAAAAAAATGCAAATTTAAGAATACTGTAGCAATTTAAGAGGAGTTTTTTAGACAAACGTTTGTTGAAGCTTAAAAGCTTTTTATGAAAATATGTTCAAAAAAGAATTAAGAAAACTTTTTGTGAAAAAAGCTTAAAAAAGTTTTAATAAATTAGTCTTTCCGAAAAAAAGCTTCAAAGAGCTTTTGTGTAAAGTTATTGGAAAAGCTTCTTAAAAAGTTCGATTTATTTTTGTAAAACATGACAGATATTTCTTAAATCCATCAAATCTTTAAAAAGAAAGTTTTTTTAAACTTTCCAAAAAAGCTTTTTTAAATTTTTATTGCAATAGTTTTTTTTTAAGGATGAAAAACATTTGAAAGAGGTATACAAAAGCTTTTTATGTAAAGGTTTTAAAGCTTAAATAAGCTTTCGTAACCAATTTGGTTTAGCAAGTCTTTTTTTGAATACTTCAAACCTTTTTTAAATAAAATTTGAAAACCAAAGCTTTTCTTAAAAATTTTTTAGACTAGTTTTTTTTTGCGAAAAAGACAAAAGTTAAAAAAATTCTGTGTTAATGTTTAAAAAAGCTGTGTATAATGTGTAGAAAAGCTTTGTTGAAAAAGTTTAAAAAAAATTAAATTGTCAACAAGCTCTTCGCATTAATGTTATAAAAAGAATTAAACTATTAGGAAAGCTTTTTAATAAAGTTTTTTAAAAAGCTTTATTGAATGATTTTTTAATAACTTGAAATAATATTCGAAAAAAGTAAGTTTTTAAGAAAGCTTAACTTAACCTTACAAAATGTTTTATATCCTTTAAGAGGTATTTGAAAATTAAAAGCTTTTTGTTTGAAAAAAAAATCAAGAAATTTAAGAAAAACTTAAACACTTCTTAGAAACTAGTTTCAATAATTTTCGAAAATTGTAAACAACTGTATTCTTCGGACAATTTTTTTTTTGTTAAAGCTTTTTAGAAGTAAGTAAATCCTACAAATTTAAAATGCGTAAAATGCCAGAAATATAAAAATCATTCATTAGAAACCAAAACAACGTTTTTAGAATTAAAATTAAGCTTTCTATGATAAATTTGAATAAAATAGTCTTTAAAAGTTTTAAAAATATTTAAGGACATATTTAAAAAAAAAAAACTATTTCAATACTAAATTTTAAAATTTTGAATTTAAAAAGTTTTTACTTTTTCACGAAAAGTTTACTTAATGAGAAAAGTTATTTCGTATTTTTAGGCATTTTAACTTTTTATATTAAAATCTTCATATCTTTTTTAACTACAAGATTATTAAGCATTACTAGGCATAAATTATTAATATCTCTATTCATTTACAGCACAAGGTCATTGGAAATGAAATTTTTTCATTAATATCTGGTTCATTAAATATTTTATGTTTGTTTTGTGCAAAAATTTGCTTTGTCAGTTAATAGAAATCATTACATGATTTGCTCTTTTTCCAATTTATTACATCAATGATTTTTGAAGTGTAAACATTCATTGTGAAATGTTTTATTCACACTAAGAGATAATGAAAATGAAATTAAACGGATTTTTCTGCATAAAACATTAGATAATAAATGTTGTATTAAAAATATTTTCAAATATTTAATTAAGTTAAGCAAAAAATCAACTTTTTAAATCAACTTTAAAAATTTCATTTTAATCTCTTTTATATGCGCATTGGCTAGCAAATATCTGGTTACATTAGAGTTTTATAATTTTATTTTTGTTGGAATACTTAATGTTTAAATTCACAAATCACACCTTTTTTATTTTTAATTTTGTTTTTACATTATTTTTTTTTTTCTCTTTTTTGCTCTAATTTATGGAAAATGGTACTTGTGTGTGTTTTTAACACTCAAGGACTCTTAAAACCAACAAATAAATATTAATAAACCCTACAAGAGCCGACTGGTGAAATCATGAAATCAGGTATTATTGAGAGCAACAACTCATTATACTCCTGGGTCATTTGTAGGAAAATGAAAAAAAAGAGATTTTAAATAAATAATTCACTGGCAACAAAGGAAAAAAACATATCTCAAATTATTTTATTTTTAGGAAATTTGAAAAAATGTTACCACAATTTCCTTAAAATTAATATTATTTTTTTTTTTAACAGAAAATTTATAGATTTTTTATTCATTTCTTTGACGAGAAAAAAAAATAATTTAAAAAATTTACTTTTTAAGGATAAACGGTTTAAAAGTATAAAAGGACGACTTATATACTTTTACCATGTTACCACGGAACAAAAAGGTTATTTGGTTTTTAGTTTTTGAAAAAAAAACTTAAATCTCTAATCAAGATGCTTTTTATAACATTTTAAGTGGTGGCTAAGTTCATTAAAAGCTTTGAAGTTTCTTTTTACCCATATATTTATTAACTATTAAACAATTTTTTTTTAAATAAAACCTTATTGGTGGCTTTTTAGGTATTATAAATGTCATTGAAAAAAAACCTTATTAAGACATATATTTCTTCCTACTTTCTTACACATCCTGCCGCATAATTTTGCAATTTTCCTACTTTCAACAAAAAAATTCTACGAAAAAAATCCTTTTACAAAAATTACACAACCTCACCAACAAAATGTTGATGAACTTTTTTAAAAAATAACCAAAAAAGAAACGCAGTCTAGCAAGAAAGCAAAAAAAAGATGTCAATAAAAAACATTGCGGCAACATAAAAAGTGTTGCCAGTTTAACGAACGTATAAATTTCAAACACAAATATTTTTGTGGTGTTTGGTTTGTGGGGTGGTTTGTTGCTTCCAACTAAAAAACAAAAACCTAAAAATAAAGTGTTAAAAAAAAGAAAAGTTTATTTGCCACCTTCAAATCTCTCCCTCTCTTATATTTTTTGTTAAATTTTTCTTTATGGTTTTTTAACAAAATAGATTGCATTGATGTAACAAAAAAATGTTTGTGCAAAAAAAAAACCCATCATCATCATAATCTTTAGCAGTAGCAACACTCTGAATAAAGCTGTTTCTTTTATGGCTTCATTTTTTTTTTTTGCTCATGAAATCGATTGGCTACGTGTCATAAGGTCAAATTAGAAAAGTTAAAATTTTTGTTGGCACCGAAACAAACTACCAGTCATATATTTAGTCACTAAGAAAAGACCGAAAACAAGTTCCTAAATAAACACACATTGCTTTATAAAATCTCTAACCAAACTATAAAAACAACCAGCAACAAAAAAACATATGTACTTACAAACGTTTTTTAGGAGGTTTTGTATTCTATATGAACAGTGGTTAAAAATAGCAAAACAGAAAATTTCCGTAAATTAGTTATTATTTTTTTAATACCAATATTGTGGATTCAATTCCTCTGGTTAAGAAACGAACAGCAAGGACAATACGAGTCAAGGCATTCTTCTTAAGATCTGATGTAACACATATCCTCTCATCAAAATAAACAACAAACTTTATAACTTTATACTTTACTAACTAACATACTAACTTACTAACTTACTAACTTACTAACTTACTAACTTACTAACTTACTAACTTACTAACTTACTAACTTACTAACTTACTAACTTACTAACTTACTAACTTACTAACTTACTAACTTACTAACTTACTAACTTACTAACTTACTAACTTACTAACTTACTAACTTACTAACTTACTAACTTACTAACTTACTAACTTACTAACTTACTAACTTACTAACTTACTAACTTGCTAACTTACAAACATACTAACTATCTATCTATCTATCTATCTATCTATCTATCTATCTATTTATTTAACTATAATAAATATTAAATTAAAACAAAAATTTTTAATATAATGTTAAAAAACATCAATTAAAATATTTTTCAAATATAAGAAGAGAAAATTACTGAAATATCGTTGTCTAACACCACTGTCCTTTTAACTTTCTTTAACTAAAACTAAATTTATATCAAATATAAAATAACAGCAAAACTAAAACAACAACATTGTAAATACTCATAAAACAACATTCTTTTTATAAATCCTCCACAAAAACATCATGTAATCCCTTTTGAAACTACTGTAAATATAAGATTTAGTTGTTAGTAGTTCTTGCTGGTTTACTACCAAAAGTATTATAACATTCAGATATAAAATGCAAAAACGAATGAATACAAAATTTAAACATTCTTCTCAACAAAACCAACAAAAATAATTTAAAAAATTGTTACAAAAACAACAACAAGAAAAAACTACTTGAAATAAGCAAAAAGTTTTATTGATGTGTCAAAAATCTGCTAAACATGATGATATTGCTGATTGTTGTTGTTGTTTCTTGCTGTTGGTATTTTTGCTAGAGCTGATACAAAGGATGCTATTTGATAAGAAGAAAAATATGATGATGTTTTTGTTAATGCTGTTGATAAAATGAAATATTGCCATAAACTACAATAAGAACTATTAAGTAGAATATCAAAATTTATTTATATGTTCACTCATCATCATCATCATCCTCGTCATCATCATTATATAAAAGCAAACAATCAAATAACAAGAGCAACAGCAATAATAATAAATTTATCAACAAAAGATGTATATAAACGGAAGGGGATAATATCTAGTAAAAAAAGTATAAAGATTAAGTTTCACTGCAACAAAATAATAATTTTGATGTCTTCTGTGCTTTTCGTTTGTCTTATCAGTTTTTGATGATTTTATTTTTTCTGTAGACATTTAATTAAAAGTTATTTTTGTTTAGGTTTTAATATTTCTTTTCTTTTTTAAACTTGATAACTTATATGTATAGTTTTCTTGTTTTTTAATTTAATAAGATTTTTTTCAATTTATATCTGTTATGAAAGTAACAATTTTTTTATTGATTTCAAGGGATTTCATAAATAATAAATACGTTTTTTGTTTTTGGCAATAATATCATATATTACATAGTTTAAAACAAAATTGAAAAATATAACTAGAGAGGAAGAAAGTTATTCTAAAACTAACAATGTGTATTAGGGTGGCACAATAAAATATTGAAAAATTGTTTCAAAGCGGATCTTTTGTTTGATAATCTGGCAAAGATTTTTTCAAGTTTAGAGGTCGTTTTCGGAGTTGGTCTCAATAGCAATATTATCAAAGTAACCATAACAAAATTGAAAAAAAATAATTATAATCCTAATGCACCCTAGTTTTTCCTCAGCATATATGTATGTGTGAAATTATCACTTTTATTCTACACAATTTAGTTGGTTTCAATTCTCTTCCATTACGTTTTGTTCTAAATAGTTTTAGTTCTTCTATTCCTTAATGTCTTGTGATAAAATCTCTAATTTATCGGTTTTCAAAGAATATTTTTCAATTTCTACTAAATATAAGATACAATATATAAGAAAAAATTAAAAAAAAAAAACCAAAGCAAATACACCTAAGTATTTGTGGTATTTAGAAAAAATAAAATACACTTGCATTTATTTTTCATAAGCATAATAACACATATATTTGTTTTAAATATTAAAAAGAAATATTTATGATATTTTTTCTAAATATTATTTTAGAAAGTTTAAGCAAAATTTTGTAATAATATTAAGATTATAGAATTAGAAAAACAATAGAGCAACACGTAATTTTTAAAAAATTTAGATAAATATAATATGAATTAGTATTAAGGGATGTATTCGTTATCACTTAAAAATATTCACATAAATTGTTATTTTACACATAAATGCTTTGATTAGAAGTTTAATCTAAAAATCTTATTTTTGTTACAAAATCTATTTTTTGTTTGTAATACAATCTTATTTGAAAACTTTTAACTGATTTATAAAAATCTTATACCCTTAAACTTAAGCTGATGTTTGTAACAAACAGAGTCGATTTACCTATGTCCGTCTGCTCGTACGTGTGTCTGTCCGTATGTTTATGTAAACCTTGTTCGTTCGCTATAGAAAAAAAATTTTTAAGATCAATTTTTTGTAATTTTAAAATTTATAAGGAGAATCATTCTACAACAAATTATTACGTATACTTTATTCAAATTAATTAATATTACATATACGCCACATATGTATTTAATGTTCGTAATTAATACAATTATTCAATAGGTAATATTATTTTCTTATATTGATCTAATTTAAACTCTTTGTATTTAGACATAATTAGTTGCAATAAAAACTTTTATATAATTTTTATACCAAAAATTTTTTAAGCATTTTTTTTTTTTGAATTTTCCTAAAATGTATTTATATCCTACACCACAATAGTGGGGAGAATATTATACGTCTGTACTGATGTTTGTAACACCAAGAATATTGGTACTACTTTTATATATACGCATCGGCTAAGAATCACTTTCTGAGTCGTCTGTCCTACCGTCCGTCTGGGTGTCCATGTAAACCGTGTGCACACTCTTCAGGTCGCAATTTTTAAGACAATTGAATGAAATACATACACTTCTTTTGACCCAAGGATGAATCTTATTAAAAATTGTTAAACTCGGTTCAATATTTTGTATAGAAACCATACAATTGTACCACTGAAAAGGGCTTTCAAGCTCATATATATGCTAAATGTTCTTGCATCGCTTCAAAAATCGGCAAAACTTACTTTTATGATTCTGCTGATTTTCGTAATGATTGTAACGTACCCCATACAAAGTCCCTATCAGAAAATAATTTGATGGTAACAATTCATTTTTTAACACTAATATCATGATAATGTTCCGCATAAATAACTGATGTGGATGTAAATCCGTCTACAAAAATTTTAATGAATAGGACCATATTAAAATAACTATTTTGCCAACAAATTATTAAACTATTTTTTGAATAAAGGTAAAAATTAAATTTAATACCTTATTATTAAAAAAAACAAACGAATATACATTGGTGTAGGGTATCCGCCATGCCTCTTACATATTTTATTATGTTACAAAGATATATGATTATAAATAGCATTAGGATTAACTACGTATACTTAACCTTATAAAATAATTATCACTCATACGCCTCATACATCAAATATGTACATAATAAATTCAATTATTCAATAAGATTTAATACAAACTAATGGCATTTTCTTCTTTCTTGCTTTGTTTCAATTAACACTTAATTGTGTTTATCTTAAATAATGACGATTTCAAGCTTTTTGCAAAAATACAAACATTAAGTTAAAATTACATTTTCTTTACTTAACACCCTTATAGTGAAATCTTTTGAAAATCTTGTCTAAAGTGTTGAAAATATCTTAGAGAATGAAATGAAAATAAACTCCTTATAGTGTGTGAGAAAAACTGTAATGAAACGTTTTCATTTTAAGGCAAAACTGTATGTGTGTCTTTCTTTCCCATTTACAAATTCGTACATACATACATACATACGTAACTATGAGTATGTATTTTAAGCACATGCCAAAGCATCAAACCATAATAAGCTGACTAGAAATGATGTGGCTGTAGAAGATGTTTAAGAAGAAAATGAAGAAGTTTTACACACACACTAGACTGTCTTGGAAAACACTCCTACAAAACTAAAGTATATAAGAATAATCTCAGTACAAATTTTCGAAATGCTTGTGTGGAAAAATATCTATGTCAGGAATATATAAACTACAAGACATCAAACTAAAAACATTAAATTAAATTTACTTTAAATAAGTTTTAAATAAGAATATGATGCTGAATAAGCAAAAGATTTACAAATAATTCTCAAACTTTTGCTCAAAAATGTCTTCTTAGGGTGCACTTTATGCAAGAGAAAAAATGTTTTCACCAATGTATAGCAAAACATTCTTCAACCAGTTCTGAAAACTACTCATATTTTTATTTATTTGCTAAACTTAAATTAATTAATATTACTCATACGCGATCTATTACATAAATTGAATATAACGTATACGCATTAAACTTTTCAAAAATAATTAATTGAAAACTATACATTACATTATTTCGTATACTTATTTTACATTAAAAATATAAGTTTCATAAATGGGATGCTTCAAGAAGATTTTTATTTTAAAACGCCACCCTAATCTAAACATTACAACACACATCACACCTACACCATTTTACAAATAGGTCTACTTAATATCAACCATATAATTTAGTTATATGTTATTGTATTTCCTTAATACCCACCGAATACTGATGTGGTCACATTTGTTATAAGGGATCAAACCATTATATGCTAGAACCTTAAAAAGTAAGACATGCACACAGAAGGACAGACATAAAAACACATTTTCCTTTTAGACTAAAATTTAAACAATAAACCATTTGGTTTACCTTCGTTAACTAAAGAACTCATAAAATAACAACAACCATATCATTATCATCATTGTTACTGTTGTTGTTGTTGTTGTTCTCATATTAAGTCCTCTGTAACTCATAAACAAAGGTGTCTTAAAAAATAAAGTACCGAAAAAAAATTCCATTTTGCTTATTTTTCTTTATCAAATCACATATGGTCACGTAGATGGGAGCTTAAATAAATGCGTGGGAATTTATAAATAATGGACAAAAGTATGAGACTAAACAAAGAAGCAATATGAAATGTAAAGAACATATGGAAGAACCCACTTCATTATGAGAGAGATTTAGCAGCACAAATGGTATGCTAATTTACAGTTGAAAAATTTATGGTTTTTACACACACACACATACATAGATGTAATAATATGATCTTAGAGTAAAAAAGGAGCTAAGTTAGATTTTATAAATTTAAAAGAAAATTTAAAAATGTTTCCTTTTTATTCTCCGGTAGGTTAAATGTTAGTGTTCTAGTTTAAAAGACCGGAGGTGGTGGGTTCAATTTTCACTTAAGGCGCTAGTTAAGGAGATCCCAAGCTTAATAGAAGCCTATTGTGTAGTTCTTCAGATTTGATAAATATACATCCTCGTTTCAAACTAACTAACTAACTGAAACTACATTTTCTACAATTTTAATAAAATTATCTACTCATACTTTACACAAGCATATTTAATAATACTCATACGCCTCTATATCACTTTTAGTTGTTTATCACTCATTCACTAAAAAACACTCGTGATACCAATATTGATTATACATATTTATATTGAAATATTATACAAATCTTATTCTGTGATGTCCGTCAGTGTGTCCATATATCTGCCAGAATGTCCATCTGTCTGTCTGTTCGTATTTCTATCAAAGAGTTTCCAAATGAAACTTTTATTTCAATTCTTTATAAACCATGGGAAAAAACAAAAAAAAAATTTAAAAAAATTTTTATTGGTCCCAAGAAATTTTTTTTATTTGTACTAAAAATATCTATATCTAGAACGTGTGTAAACATTGCCACTTCAGATTCTTAAACAACAATATTGGAAATGTTCTTAAATTCTTTTAAATAGTTTTCAAGGAACTACTTCTTTGAAACTATTTAAGTATATGTACATTGCAACTACACTAATTCTGTAGAACGAATACTAGTTCCGAACAACTTACTCAGTTAAAAAAATTTTAAAAAAATAATATATAGAAATATAAAACGCATTCATATATGTATATATTTCTGTATAGAACTGAACTATTAGAAATTAAAAAGATCCCTAATTAGAAAAGTATATTACTTTACCCCAACCGTCCAAAAATTCTAAACAAAATTTTAAAATTTTTTAATAAAAAAAAAACTGAAAATTTTCAATATAAACAGGTCCCATTGTTTGACAAGGACATCTATAGGGAAATAAATTAAGGATAGGGGCAGCGGTTTACCCTCCTTTTAAAACTAGCTTCCTAAAATTTATATTATTCTATTAAAAATTCAGGAAAATTTGTTTATGAATGGTTTTAGAAAATCGATTTGCCGCGAAAGGTTTTTGCACCAAAATGATCTGCGAAATAGGTTATCGTACCAGATTGGTTACAACAATAATGTTCATATGTATATAAGTGTAAAACTATTTACGACAAATGACAAATTCAAATAAAAATCATTGATAAAACAACTAGCTCAAGAAGCATTTCGTAGAACGAGTGTCGACTCCTTAACACTTCCACAGAAGTAGTTTCGAAGGTGTTAATTTCGAACAAAAATCATTAGTCTCAACGCCAAAGCTGAAAAAGTCAGGCTATAATCATGCCTTCTAGAACCAGTTGTGGAACTAATACAATTTTTCCTAGGTTGACTACATAACGTTGATATAAAATACTACAATCATTTTCTGTCCAAAAAGTGTTTTGGAAAACAACATCAAATAAAATGGACTATGAGAGTATATTCGAATTCGAACAAATTTTGCAGTTCATAAAGTTTTGAGAAATTTCTCAAAATTTTCATAATTTTTTGTAAAAATTTTAGGATTTTATCAATTCAAGTTCAATGAAGATTGAATACTGTTAAATGAAAATATAGATTTCACCGATGGACCAGGAAGTGGTGTTGTGATAAGAGGTAAAAAAGAACAATTTGGACATAATCTTGGCCATTCGACAATATTAAACATTATTCCAAATTTCATAAGAATTATTCCATTCTATACCTCACAGGTTCAATATATGTTACAAAATTTCTTTAAATCCTTTATATTCTTTAACTTTAAACTAATTTCATTCATTTACCTTGTACTAAATATCGGGTCCTTTCAATATGTGTCGTTAATCCAAAAATAAACAGCATCGTCAAATATTCCAGCAACATTTCATGTGAATATTTTCACACAAAAACAAAACGAATAAATTATAGAAAATTTATTACAAACAACTACTGCATACAACATATATGTAGAAAAAAATACAATTACAAATTGCACTTGTGTATGTTTAGATGAATGTGTAAGAGTTTTAAAGAGTTGCTCACTCTTACGTTTATAATTCACTTTATTTTATACGGGTGAACTACAATGGCAACGACATTGACATCGTTTGTATAATTAACATTACGAGTGATGGTGATGATGATGTTGTTGTTGTTGTTTTGCTAGTTCACACACATACACTTTCAGTTATGAGCAGCAGTTGTTTAAAAACAAAATGGTAACGGAAGCAGGAAACAGGACACACAAACTGTAGCACACTTGCTTAGTAAACACTTTTGTTATAATTTTTGTTTTTATTATTTAATTTTTTTAGATTTTTTTTTCGTTCTTTAAATTACAATTTGTTGCCGTACACAATTTATATAAAAATTTCAATAAAAAAAGGAAAATCTTTCAATCTGATTAGATTTGTTTCGGTGTATAATAAACAGATACTTTGCCCACGTTATAATAAGAAGGAAGTAACTGGCAACTGTTTATTTTTGTATTTTTATTTTTCTTCTTAACGCACATCCACTCACACTTTCACTTAATTATTCAAATTAAATGTGGCATCTAGCGCCTAAAAGACTACTAGGAAAATTTTTTCTTTCCATTTTCTTATCATTTTATTTATTTTATTTTTCTTTTGTTTATCTTTTACTTTTTTAAATTTGAGGTTTTTTTTTTCTTTATTTTATTCTTTTGTCTCCTTGTAACTCACACTTCAGTTAAAACAATTAAATTATGCTTCAATGTTGAGTAGCAGCAATAACAATTGCCGACAGTTGAGATAATTATCCATGAAATACAAAATTTCGTTTCTCAATGACATCGAAGTTTCAAGAAAATTTTCTTTTTTTTTCAATTTTCTTTTCTTGCTATTCTTTTATCATAAATAATATCTTTTTCTTAGTATTTGGTTTTTTTTAAGATATTTTTTTAAACTTCCTATTTAATTTGATTGTTTACAATTCTCCTGGTTTTAGAAAACTTTTTCTTATCAATATTTTGTCAACATTCTTTTATTTTGTATAAATTAGAATTCAATATTAACTCCTCCTTAAAATAAAATACACTAGGGACAGAAGGTGTAGGTAACAGGAGGGGGAGGAGTTGAAAGTTTATGTCAAAAATAACACGTATAGAAAAAAGTTTGATTATTTAACAAACAATTTTACAAATACAAAGTGAAATTAAGTAACATGTTTTTTTACGGATCTTTGCAAGATTGATGATAATAATGTTGTTGCTGTGGTTTCTGTCGATGCTGCTGTTGATAATGATGGGAATTGTATAATTTTAAACACTTGTTCATGCTGAATCATTTTTTCTTTTACACCACAAAAACACACACAAACTTAATATTATAATTTCTCTTAAATCTCATTTGGAATACATTAGCAGCTTATTTATTATACAATAAAAAAACAGTTTTTTAAAGATTTTTTATACACCTTATTTAAATTTATTTAAATAACTTAACATTACATACACTATTTCATAATGTCGCAACATTTACGTCTACCACCAGACACGACAACAAAATATGTTGCTAATTCTTTAATATTTCAACTAAAAGTACACTGTGTCATGTATGTCTTGAAACTGGGCCACAGTATGTTGCCTTATCCGAACGTTTCTTTTTTTTGATGTCTATAGGAACGACAACACAAATAGGAGTTTGTGAATTTCTTACTACCGTTTCTTCGACCGCTTAATAAAAATTTCAATGACCTATTGTAAGCACGTATATTTATCAACTAAATGTCGTTTGGCATGTGAAAAGCATTTGTATGTTGTCTAAGGACTATTGTTCTATAACTTCACTTAAAGCGCAGGTTCGTTTTAATACAGGAGTGCCTCAACTTTTACGAGAGTGTATAGTTAAACTCTACTAGGTTATATACAATGTTGATAAACAATGTTGCGAAAGACACAAAACAAAAGAACTTGTTTATTAAATAATAACATGTTGTTGATAAAAATAAACTACAAATTATTCTTTTAAGAATTAAAATTATACTTAGTCTAGTCTATAGTCTAGTCTATAGTCTAGTCTATAGTCTAGTCTATAGTCTAGTCTATAGTCTAGTCTATAGTCTAGTCTATAGTCTAGTCTATAGTCTAGTCTATAGTCTAGTCTATAGTCTAGTCTATAGTCTAGTCTATAGTCTAGTCTATAGTCTAGTCTATAGTCTAGTCTATAGTCTAGTCTATAGTCTAGTCTATAGTCTAGTCTATAGTCTAGTATATAGTCTAGTCTATAGTCTAATATATAGTCTAGTATATAGTCTAGTCTATAGTCTAGTATACAGTCTAGTTTATAGTCTAGTCTATAGTCTTGTCTAATGCCAATATTCATATCAAGTGTTTGTAAATCGTATTTATGCTATCGCTATAAAAGTATTAAAAGCTAATAAGGCGCATATTTTGTCCACCCTAAAAACAAAGTTTCGTTAAACAAACAGGGAAACAGAAAAAACATTTGCGTTATTGGTATAATTTTTATCTCATCAGAATAAAAGTTAGACATTTATAACACCTGTCATATATTTTATTTCATTTCCAAACCAAAAATGTTGTTTTGGTTTTGTAAGTTTGTGGTTATATTTAGTTAATTCCGCTGCTTAAAAAGATTAGTTTTAAGGAAATTCTATTCAATTAATATACATAACTAAAATTAATTTTATATACGTAAGTATTTAAATAATGATATATGTATATTTTTCATAGTCTATAGTCTAGATAACAAATACACGGAACTCAATTACTTCCGTTAAAAAAATCATCCTCCCTAGAAGTATGTTAAAAATGTAAATACCATTTGGTGTCAATAATATTAAAGTATAAAATTGATTAGAATTTTATTGGCATCCATATAAATATTTATACATACATATACACACAAACACAATAATTCCACTCAATAATATCAGGCATAAGCAAACATAGACTTTCGCACGATATTACAGACATAATATGAAGGTAGATGGAAATAGAAAAAATCAAAATTCAAATATATTCAGCTTTACATACAAACCTACTTATTGAACTAACTGTCGCTATACATGAATACACTGATACATTCAGAGACTCCTAAACTTGGGCATAATTATAGCAAACACATTTACTCATACAACACAAGCATTAAATGACAACAATTCAAAGTCTGTTTTTAGGCTTCAATACTGAGTCGCATGGTACCTTACCATGTGACTGGCTTCAACTTCAATTTATTCAATTCAAATTCTGGTTATGTTGGTTACTTGGTTAGTTAATAGGACAGTTGACTGTTGTTGTTGTCATCACTATTGTTCCGTTTAGTAGAGTTTTGTAGATTTCAAAAATGTGCTCTTTCTGTCCCTTTTCATATTATTGTTGTGCAAATGTTATTGCTTTTGTTGTAGTTGCTAACACTTTACTAAATGTTTTGTTTTTATTCATCTTTATCTACTTCAACCATCTTCTTATCAATTTTGTATGCAAACAATGTCCAAATTGAAGTGGCAAACAATGCAAAATTCAAACATACTCTAACACACTACTTCCAGACTCTCCATCTATAACACAATCATTGACATCATCATTATTATCATTATCAGTTGGATAATTTGTTTGCAGTAAAACAATATATTAGTCGATTGCTTAGGTATATTGGAGGTAAGTATTTGTTTGTGTAGATGAATACGTTTTATTGTGTTAGAAATCAAATTGGTTTTTATTTCAGATAAACGAGATAAGCACAGTGGAGCTAAATAAAACCAAAATAAAATCAAAAGTGTTTTAATCTAGTATATATTCTAGTCAAAAATCTAGCGTACTATATAGTCTAGTCTATAGTCTAGTATATAGTCTATTCTGTTTAGCCTATTTTATAGTTTACTGTATAATGTATTCTATATATTCTATATAGTCTAGTCTATAATCTAGTTTATAGTCAAGTCTATAGTGAAGTCTATAGTCTAGTCTATAGTCTAATCTATAGTCTAGTCTATAGTCTAGCCTATAATCAAGTCTATAGTCTAGTCTAAAGTCTAGTCTTTAGTCTATTTAAATGTCTAGTATATATATATAGTCTATATAGACTATACTATATATTCAATGTAGTCTAGTCTATAGTTTTGTCTTTAGTCTAGTCTATAGTTTTGTCTATAGTCTAGTATATAGTCTAGTCTAAAGTCTAGTATATAGTCTATTATGTCTTCTATAGTTTAGTTTATAATGTATTGTATATATTCTATATAGTCTAGTCTATAATCTAGTCTATAGCCAAGTCTATAGTCTATTTGATAGTCTAGTTTATAGTCTATTCTATATATTTAATGTAGTCTAGTCTATAGTTTTGTCTATAGTCTAGCCAATAGTCTAGTCTATAATGTGGTCTATAGTCTATTCCATAGTCTAGTGTATAGTCTAGTCTATAATCTAATCTATAATGTAGTCTATAGTCGAGCCTATAGTATAATACTTAGTCTAGTCTAGTTTATAAATATTGAAAATGTTTGTTTCATAAATTCTTAATGCACTACCACTGTTTACACATAATATTGCCAAACTTCTAACAAAAGACAACATCCTTACAATGAAAACGAATATAATCGAAAATTCTTATAAAATATGCATTAAATGTCGTAGACAAAATTTGTAAACGACCAATTGCTTAAAATGCTAATACATTTGCAAAAACACTCTCAATATATCCACAAAATATCAATGCAGACAATGCTAAAGCTATTGAAAATATATGCTGAAGAAGATCACAAGTAATAAATGTATAGAATCTTTGAGGTTTTTCATAATTCAACACTTGTGTAATCAATAAATGAAAGTTTGGCAAAAAAAAAAACACAATTTAACCTAAAATAAAAAGGAAAATTTGCCATGAATAGCAAGCACTTTCTTCTCGTGTCAATACTTTTAAGAATTTGCTGCAATTACCTAAATCTAATACTTTATCTAGCTGTCTACTATATTTCTTTGTTTTTCTGTTGATTGTGTACTTATTGTATTTGCTGCTTGCATAAATTTTCCTTTTATAATAGTTTTATCATAAATAATAAATCAAAAGAAACTTTCAAAATCAATAGTTTGTTCATAATTGAATTAAAAGGAAATGGAAATAAAATGACATAGACCTTTTTGGGAAACAAGATTTTCTGTTGGTCTTTTGAATAAATTTAAAATAAAGAAAAAAAGAAATTT
>NC_060952.1:97019899-97035336 GCF_022045245.1 Lucilia cuprina | reverse complement strand
TAGTTAGTTAGTTAGTTTGTTTGTTAGTTAGTTAGTTAGTTAGTTAGTTAGTTAGTTAGTTAGTTAGTTAGTTAGTTAGTTAGTTAGTTAGTTAGTTAGTTAGTTAGTAAGTTAGTCAGTTAGTTAGTTACATTTTCAATTACAATTAAATTTGAAGTAATTGTTTTTGAATTGTAATTGAAGTTTGACTTATTACAATTACTTTTAATTAAAATCGAAGAATTTCCTAACAATTACTTGTTATTGAAAAAATGTAATATCTAAATTATAATTATAAGTTATTATAATTGGTTATTGGTCAATTACACATTAGTAATTGTATTTAGAATGTCTGTTTACTGTTATTTGATGTCTAATGAATCATTTGTTGTGACAACTTAAAAAATATTGGGCACTATTTGTACCTTCCCAGTCAACAGCCGTTTTCACAATATTTCTTCAAAAATGTCTCCTTATCTTCCCTAAAGTTATGTGGCTGTGAAGTGCAATTTGCCACAATCATAAATGAGTTTCTAAGCAATTTATTTCAAAGAATTGATGTTGCGCTTACAGTGAATATTTTGAACCCTTTTCTGTGGATTCTATAACTTTCTAATAAATGTTTTGCATATCATCATATGTTTACAGCCTATTGATGAGACATAAATACAAAACGGTTAGACAGACATACGAAAAAACTATGTTCACAAATTTTTAAACTGTTTTCTTCCCCTATTTTGCAAAAAGGGCCCTTTTCAAGCTTTCGCAACTATGCTTATCAAGGCGATATGTATATACATACATATGTACATGCTTATTTTATGACTTTTAGAGTAGAATTATATGAAAAAGTGGTTATAAAAGGGAAAGCAGAAATAAAATGTTCAATTTTAAAATTCATAGCAAAAAAAGGATTGTTTTATACTTTTTTTTACCACATGTAACAGATAAAATTGTAATTTTTACAAAAATATTTTCTCAGCCAGAACAATGCAGACAATTTCATTCAAGTAAAAAATGTACAAAATGTTCATATACATATATCTTTTATAGTCATCCAATAAGAAAACATACAATTTTACCATGATTTTCTTTTGACGAAATTTCATGACAAGACAATAACATTTTTGAGTTGCTCAAGTGAATTTCAAAAGCTTTCTTGCCCAACATTGGACCAAAGACATCTGCTATGTATAGGGTGTTGTAACATCTTCATCAGAATTGCAAATTACATTTTATTTCCGGTATTTGTAACGCTTGAATAAACAAAATGACATACCGATAAGGGAAACTGTTTAAATATAATAGAAAAACATCGCCAAATCAAAAACAGTAAAGGTTTTATTTCTGATTATATTTTTTTTTATTCGAAAGAATTTTCATTTTTTTCCTATTACTACTACTACTACTACTATTGTCTTCTTTTAAGTTTTTTTTGTATTTATTTAAGAAAATCGTTCTTTTTTTGTTGCCCAACTTTTTGCACAAAAAAAACAAGTGCTTGCTTCCTTAAAAAGGACAATCTAAGAGCAACACAAAAACTTATGTCCAAGGAAATCTATTTCCTTTTTTTGATACTTTCTGGTCTAAAGTACATTTCACATTTTTTTTCGTTAAAGATAACACAATAGAAAATATGTTAACAAATATTCATTATTTTTGGTAATAGTCTAGGATTTTGTTTTAAACAAGTATTTTACAAATTGTTTATATAATCGTAACTAATGAGGCAGTTAGTTGTTTAATAAAGAACAATTTGTTAAAACAGATATAAAAACGAAAGCAAATTTGTTATTTCTTTTTTGTTATAATAAGCTAAATGTTGCTAAATTTGCATTAGGAAGTAATCACCAAACAAAATTTCTGGTAAAAAGTAATTGTTAAAATTATACTTTTAAATTATATGAAATAAATAAGCTTTTAGAAATTTTAAATTTTGTTGTCTTTACAATTATTTTTAATTCATTTTAAAATCTTTGTTGGTCTAAAAGTTATAACACTTTCTGTAAAATATGTTAGAAATGATATTACTCATACGCCACTGGGTTTATTTTTATAAAATTGCAAATATCGTCAATTTAACCTGAGGAATTTAATAGTTTTCTTTAACAACTGTAACAAACAATAGAAAACATTAATATTAAGTAACAAAAACATCTTCAAGTTCATAAATTTTCTATTAAAGTTTTAGTGGCAACTAAAACTACATAAACTTGCCTTTCATCAATTTAATCCTCTGGGTATTTGGTCTGCGGTTCTTATTACTTTTTATTACACTAGTATAAACGAAAAAGCTGTAATAATTTTTTAATATTATAGAGTAATAACTAAATTAGTGTATCCTGTTTCTTAAACAAAAAACGGCCATACCTTATGGTTTCCTCAATCTTCAAGACCATAAAAAAATTTTTAGAAAGAAGTAAACATGGCAATGGTTTTCTTTTATATTTGTTTTACTACTGTGTGGGTTTATGGTATGACAATAGTTAATATACATTTTTGTTCTCTTTTTAATCCATATTTTCTGTTTTATGTTACTTGTGAGTGTTGAAAACATTAATAAATTGTATGTTCGCTTAATTAACCAACCTCAAATCTGTCATGATTCCACGTTGTGGGTTGTCCTCCTCTTGGCGTTTTTTGTTTATGTTTTCAAATTCTGCCTTAATTTGTTGCCGCTTTCAATGCTATTTTATGTTCTACAACATTTACAGTGCAAAGGAAGCAGTTGCGGAAAGGATGGGAGTGGTAAAGTGATGAAGATCAAATTGTTATACATACACTGATATATATTTTATTTTTGAGAATTTTTAAATTTTTTCATTAAAAACTTTATAAAGAAAATTTAAGAAAAATTCAAAAAATATTTCAAATTTTTATTAAAAAATAAAATTTTGTATAAAAAGAAAATTTATAGACAATTTTGTATAAAAAATTAAAGAAATTTTTCTTTTAGAAAAATAATCTGTTTAAAGGAAAATTAAAATTTTAGAAAAATAATCTGTTTAAAAGAAAATTAATAGAAAATTTTCTTTAAAAAATTTTCTATAAAAAGAAAATTCATTGAAAATTTCCTGTAAAAAGAAAACTTTCCGTAAAAAGAAACTTGATAGAAAATTTTCTATAAAAAGAAAATTAATAAAAAATTGTCTATAAAAAGGAAATTTATAGAAAATTTTGTATAAAAAGACAATTTATAAAAAAAAGTTTATAAAAAGAAAATTCATAGAAAATATTCTGTAAAAAGAAAATTAATAGAAAATTTTCTATAAAATTGTTCTATAAAAAGGAATTTCATAGAAAATGTTCTATAAACAAGAAATTCATATAAAATGTTCTGTAAAAAGAAAATTTATAGAAAATTTAATTTAAAAAATCATAGAAAATGTTCTATAAAACGAAAATTCATAAAAAATTTCTTTAAAAAAAATTCTTAGAATTTTTTTTTTTTTTAATTCATAGAAAATATTCTATACAAAGAAACTTTATGAAAATATTCTATAAAAAAAATATAGAAATTTTCCTTTTTTAAAGAAAATTTGAAAAAAATTTCCATAAAAAGAAAATTTTTTAAAATTTTCTATATAAAGAAACAAAACTTTCTACAAATTGAAAATTCATATAAAAACAAGTAGGGTAGAAGGGGGACCATATGCCACTTTTTTTTGAGGCGATCTCAAATTAAAACCACAATACATATTCTTAATTTTTTTCTTGGTTCGGATACTTAGATATGTTGGCTATACTTTTATTCCTTTCAATATTTCCGTCCTCATGTACATATTTTTTTAACTTTTCCGCACTGACCAAAAACGGCGATACCGTTCTTACCATGGGGTAAATGCGCCAAAGGGATGGGGCAGATTTGATATTAGTAAAATTACAAAAATAAAAACTTATTTTGATGTTTTATACTTTAATTCATTAAACAAAGTATAATATTTATTTACCAGATATTTATTGTTTATTTCACAAAACTTAACAAAAAAAATTAAAACAATTTATTACTGATTTTTCTAAATTTTAACCAAATTTTGTTCTACATCACAAGCATTACATATATTTGGCGCATGTGCCCCACGGGCAGTTTTGGGGTTTAGTTTCAATTTTTTTCGGGCTTCAAATTATATTATCGAAAATATTATTATGTCTTATTGTTCACTATTTTTTCTATCACAAAAACTACAAACAGTGAAATAGTTTCACAGCCCTTTGAAAAACAATTAATCATGTCTGCCTACCATCATATGTAAAGTTAATGTTTAAAATTTTCAGGGATGATAGATAATCGATAAATGAAAACAAAATTTGATAATGCGATAAAATCGATTACTCAGTTTTCTAGTTTTTCACTATTGGCAGATGTGCCCATATGGCGTATGATCCCCATTCTACCCTTCAAGTAATTTTGTGAAGGGAAGTTAGTATGGGGCTAGGGTCAAATGAGGCTCGATCGTTACAAAAATATGTAGTGTCGCTTAAAGTTCTATAAAAATAAGTTTTGCTAATTTTGTTGACATAATAGAACATTTATGAGCCCAGGAGTTCTATTCAGGGGATGCGGTTGTATGGGGGCTAAACAAAATAATGGACTGATTTTGGACCAAAAGAAAATTATGTGCCAAATTCCATTAAATTATCTTGAAAATTTGTGATTCTAATTGTAGTATTGTGGGTGTTACAAACATCAGCACAAATGCATAATACCCTTCCCAATATAGTATTATAAATGTCTTTAAAAAAATCATAGAAAATGTCTATAAAAAGAAAATTCTAAATCAACAAATTCTTATAAAAAAATGATAAAATTCTCCTATATAAATATTTTTTAAATTTATGTAAATAAAAAATATATCGAAAATTTTCTAAATAAAAAAAATTAATTGAAAATTTTCTAAATGAAAAAAAAATTTATTGAAATTTTTTTTCCAAAAAAAAAAAATAAAGAAATTTTCTAAAACGATTTTTTTCAGTGTACTAGTTAGTTAAAATTTTTTCATATAGATTATAGGAAAGCAACAGTATGACTTTCAACAGCAGTTCCATGCATTAACAACAAATACTAAATGAATCGAGAGATAGAGAAAAGCGAAAAAATACAGAAACCAACAATAGCGACCGACAGCAGCAGCAACAAGGACAAATTGTATGCGACTAAAGAGTCAGTCATAGTAAATGAAACTGTAATTATAGAATACAAATTAATGGCATTACAAATACCTACACAGAAACACATACATACAAAATATATGAAAGACACACATACATAAGTACTGCTTAAATACTTTAACGTTTGCAAATTTATAAATGTCTGCAGATAAAATTTAATGGTTAAATGAATAAAAACATTAAAGACAATCATAAGGACTAAAATTAAAACAAACATACACGCACACATATACATAAACTCACACATGCATACTCTAGAAAGCTGCGAGGCAGGAAAACAGACAGAATGGCATCAGCAGCAATGAATAAATTTAAGGTTTACTTACAAAATTTATATACATATGTGTGTATGTATGTGTTAAATATGTATAAAAAAACGGCTAAAAATACTTAAAACCTCAACAAAAGCGAAAAAAACTGTAACAGAAAATACACATTGAAATGGTTAAAAAAATATTATAAATTGTGGTTAAATAACTGACACGAAAATACTTAAATGATTATAGGTTTGTATGTTTATGTGTTTATAAGCAGGATGTGTTGCATACATATGTAAAGTAGGTGTATGTGTGAGAAGTTTATATTAATTAATAAATATCTTGTGTTCTTAAATATTTCTCAATTAGTAAGATTGACAAATGTTCATTTTGTTAGTTAATATGTATCTTTTAAAGATTCTTAAAAAGATTAACCAACAAAAGATGTACATATTTTCACATACACTCACTCAAATGCACTCATAATTACAGTTGATGATGTATGAGTTTGTATTTATAATGTTTTTTTTTTTATTAAAAACCCCAAAAAAAATTAAAATTTGTTTAAGTAACCATGATATACGAAACATTTTCATTGTAAATACACTCCACAATTGTTTTCTGATGAAAGATGAAATATTTTTTTATTAAAAATTTTATACACAAAGAAAATTTATTAAATTTTAAATAAATAAAAAATTATTTAAAATTTTCTTAAATTTTTATAAATTTGTGGAAAGTTTTTTAAATAAAGAAAATTTATTGGAAATGTTTCAAATATAGAAAATTAATTACAATTTTTATAATTTCAACAAATAAGATTATTATATTCGACTATGTCGAATTTTATATATCAAACATCAAACCGTATGCAGTAAATGGAATGCTCTGCTATTAACATTAGGTTGATATTATTATGAGATTTTGACTTGCAAGAAACTTACTTCTGTATATCGAACTTCATAGCTTTGCTCGCATTCTTAAGCCAGTTATGAGGGTTCAAGTCAGTTACTGAAGGGGGCCTTATATGAGGATAAGGTCAAATATAGATCGATTCGAATACGAAGCTTGAGGATAGAAGGGGATCATAGCCATATGGCACATCTGCCAATAGCGAGTAATTTGAAAACTGAGTAATCGATTTTATCGCATTATAAAATTTTGTTTTCGTTTATCGATTATCTATCAACCCTGCAAAATTTGAAACATTAACTTTACATATGATGGGAGGCAGAAATGATTAATTGTTTTTCAAAGGGCTGTGAGAATATTTCACTGTGTGAACTTTTTGTGCTAACTTTTTTAGTTTTTGTGATAGAAAAAATATATTGGTCAGTATTAGAATGCCAATATAAGTGAAAAATAAGACATAATAATATTTTCGATAATATAATTTGAAGCCTGAAAAAAATTGAAACTAAACGCCAGAACTGCCCGTGAGGCACCTTCGCCAAATATATGTAATGCTTGTGATGCAGAACCAAATTTGGTTAAAATATAGAAAAAAAACAGTAATAATTTGTTTTAATTTTTTTCTTAAGTTTTGTTAAATAAGCAATGAATATCTGTTTTATTATACTTTGTTTAAAGAATTACCCTCATATTCATAAACAAATTTTTATTTTATAAACGATTAATAAATCAAATTTCGTATGGAAATTTTCTTTTATAAACCTTTTTTAAAATAAAATGCTGTTTATGAATAAGGGGGTTAAAGTATAAAACAGAAAAATAAATTTTAATTTTTTGTATTTTTTTATTTTACTAATAACATATTCGCCCATCCCATTGGCGCATTTACTCCATGGATAAGTCGGTATCGCCGTTTTTGGTCAGTGCGGAAAAGTTAAAAAAATATGTACATGAGGATGACTTAGAAAATATTGAAAGGAATAAAACTAAAGCCAACATATTTAAGTATCCGAATCAAGAAAAAAAATTAAAAATATGTATTGTGGTTTTAATTTGAGGCCGCCTCAATAAAAAAGAAGCGTATGGTCCCCCTTCTACCCTACTCGTATTTTCAAGCCAGCATTAAGCGTTAAAATCAGTTTCTGAGGGGTACATTATATGGGTGTAGGATTATTTATGGATCGATCCCCTAAAATTCTTTAGATAGATATTTACCCTCGAGAAACTTTCAGCGCCACACTCGTATTATTAAGACAGCTATGGTCATTCATTCATATGGGCATCATTTTTTGAAGGGAATAATATATGAGGATTAGGGTCAATTATGGACCGATTCTCATTAAATATGATAAGGAGATTTGGCTGACATAAGAAGAACTTCATCGCTATACTTGAATTCTCAAAAACTGTTAAGACTGTTAAAGCTGTTTTTCGGCGAGCCACTCGTATGGAGGCTATACGAAAACGTAGACCGATATTGAACATTTTCAATACTGAACAAACCATACTTATAAAAAACATTTGTGTAAAATTTCAATCCTTTAGCTTCTTTCGTTCGGATTCTATCGTGCTTTCAACAGACAGACGGACAGACAGACATGGCTAGATCGTATTAGAATTTCATATGAACCCAGAATTTAAATACTTTTGTGGGTCTATGAAAATTTATTGAAAAGTTTTTTAAATAAAGAAATTCGTCAAAATTATTTATTAGAATATTTTTGAATATTTTTGAAAATTTATTAAAAACTTTCAAAAAAAGAAAATTTATTAACAATTTTCTATAAAAAAAAAATTTCTACATAAAGTTTAATTAAAATTGTTTTTATAAAAAAAAAATTATTAAAAATTTTCTAAATAAAAAATAAATTTGAAAAATTTTCTAAATAAAGAAAATATGTATATCAAAAATTTTCCTAAATACAGAAAATTTATGGAATTTTTTCAAAATAATAAAATTTGCCAAAAGATTTCTATATAAAGAAAATTTCCCAGGAAAAATTTTATTAGTTCTAGAACACATGATTTTAGGCTGAACTCGTTTAGTATGTGTTCCATTGAACTAGTGCAGTAGCAATATATAACTAGTTTCAAAGAACTAGTTCCTTGAAAACTATTTAGAAGTATTTAAGAACCACAACAATATTCTAAGGAACGGGTTCCAGAAAAAAATGGCTACACTAATAGTTTCAAGGCTATTGTTTAAGAATCTAAAGTGGTTCTGTTTTCACTCGCTCTAGAACTAGTAGTTTTTAGAACAAGTTCAAAAATTTTTCCTGTATTATTAAATATTTTATAAAAAAAATTATTAAAAATTTTCTAAATAAAGAAAATTATTAAAAAATTTCGAAAATGTTATTAAACATAAATTTTTTTATTAAATTTTCCTACAAAAAAAGACAACGAAATTTATTGAAATTTTTCTTGAGTGTTAAAATAAATCGTAAATTAAGGTTACTGTTGTATGTTTCACTACGGTTTGCAAACAACGCTAGATTGACGATGATGCTGTTGATATTGGGCGGACGAGGTTGAAAATGAAAGTTGAGAAAAGAAAGGACGACAATGATGATGATGTTGATTATACATGTGTATACAATCGCACAAAATTTATGATATGTGCCACCATCACCCAGTAAGTTATTTATTTGTAAACATTCATGAATACATTTAATAAATGACGACTAAATAAATAAATATACAATATTTGCGAATATAAATAAAAAAAATAACAAGGAGAACAGCAACAACAACGATAAAATTGTTTTAACCAGAAAACCAAATGTCGTGATACCATGTTACAGGCATGACACAACGCATCACAACAACATGTTCATGCAAGTGATACATGGAAGAATATGAAAATGAGAGCAATGGTATGATTTTTTGACTCATACTACTACTCCACCACCATTTCGTGGGTCTTTTGTTTTGCTTATTTTTTATGACTTATGTATATACTAAAAGTCAAGTTGCCTTTAACAATGTCATAAGCTTCAATTTACGAGCGGATTAACAGAATTTATGTCATCTTTTTTCGTTAACAACATTTAATGTTTATATATAAATATAGTGATTCTAAATATTCCCAGAAGTTTTTCAAAATGATAATGTATCGCTTTTAGATTTATTTTTAATAACCAAATAAATGTAGAGTTTATGCCACTTAGTAATGTAGAACGAGAATCCAGAGAGAGAGAGAGAGAGAGAAGATGACTTTGTGAAAGTGGTAGTAAAGACCATCATCAGGAATAATCTGCTACATAGTAAGATGAAAATCATCAATAGCTCAAAACCACCAACACGAACTGCAGGTTTAAGTATAACCTGTCACGCATACTCTTTAAATGTTTTAGATGTAATACATACATATGTATAAATAAATTCATATAAATATACTTTATTATGTACATACATATGTATGTATTTATTAAGTACATAATATGACTACCATATTAGAATAAATTTCGAAAAAATAAAAAAAATTACACCATGTGTGTTTAAGCACATGTGATTGTGTTTGTGTTAACGTTTTCCATTTCCTTTGGCTTTAAGTAGTCACAAGGCATAAACAAACAACAACAGCAGTTAAGTAAACAAGTTAAAACAAATATTTCATTTTTGTATAAGTAGACAATACACAAAGGAGTAAATAACCAAATGTCATTACTTTTTGGGCAAAATTTTATATGTTTTTATATGCAAACAAATTTATTTCATTCAAATGTTTTAAATTATACACATTAAACTTTAATTGAAGAGTTGGAAAGTTTTTTTATTTTTTTAACATATTAAAGAATTATTAAATTGTTTTATATTAGAAATAAACATTTTATGATGGCAAAGGAATATTTGTTTAAGTGACTTATATGATTTTTTAATAAGTAATTAGATTGATGGAAATAATTAAAAAATATTATAGAGTTGTTTTTAATTACTTCTAAATTTTAAGTAATTTTATTTTACTTTACAAAATTTTTTTATCAGCACAAACCTTTCTTCAGTTCAAAAATTCTCTACTACAATTTTGTTCTAAAGAAAACTTCAACAAGTTTTTTAAAGAAAACTTTATGATCATAAAATTTTTAAAAGAAGACTTGATAATCAATCATAAACTGTTCTAAAGAAAATTTGATGATCGTCGCCTGTTTTAAAGAAAACTAAATGATCAACAATTATTCATGATGATCATCAATTTTTATAATTAAAACTTGATGATTCTAAAGAAAACTTGATGATTATCAATCGTTCTAAAGAATACTTGATGATTATCAATCGTTCTAAAGAAAACTTGATGATCATTAAATCTATCATCATTATCAATAACTGTTGTAAAGAATACTTGATGATCATCATTTTTTTAAATAATAGTTGTTGATCATCAACTATTCTAAAAAAAAAACTTGATGGACATCAACTGTTCTAAAGAAAACTTGGTAATCAATAACTTTTTTAAAGAAAACTTGATGATCATCAACTGTTCTAAAGAAAACTTAATGATCATCAAATGTTCTAAAGAAAACTTGAAGATCATCAACTGTCCAAAAAGAAAACTTGATGATTATCAAATGTTCTAAAAAAAACTTGATGATCATCAACTGTTCTAAAGAAAACTTAATGATCATCAAATGTTCTAAAGAAAACTTGAAGATCATCAACTGTCCAAAAAGAAAAATTGATGATCATCAAATGTTCCAAAGAAAACTTGATAATCATCAACTGTTCTACAAAAAACTTAATTTTTACAAACTTTTTTTTAAAGAAAACTTATGAAACTTTGATGATCATCAACTGTGATCTTCTTTTTCTAAAGAAGGCTTGATGATCATTAGCATGTTTAAAGAAAACATAATGATCACAAGTTTTTCTAAAGAACAGATGATGATCATAAACCAATCAATTAATTTGTGGAAATCTTCCTTCAAGCTTATACTTCATGACATTTTTTCAACTTAATCATCATTTGTTGTTAATAGAATAAAACAAAACGTCTTGTCTTTATCTAAACGTTACGTCTGGGACAATATTAAATGATCAGAAACAAAACATACTTAAGTACAAATAAGGGCATAAAATATTTATTACACTAACTAACGTTCACAAAAAAAGACATAAAAATAAAAAAGACAAAAAAATATAGTACAAACAACAGATTTAATATACACTTTTGCCTACACAAACAAAGTTAATAAATTAATACAAATCAATAAAATGTGCGAAATAAAAGTCTATGATGTGCGACTAAACTGTGTCGACAAACAGATTAATGCAACAATTAATCAATACAATTAAATGATGGTTGGATCATGTTGTTAGAAAGATAAATAACATTCAAGGTGATTGTGTTAAGAAATAAAATAAATGGTAGTAAAAATTTAAGAAATTAAAGAGGCGTCTATAGGATATGAATAAAGAAATTGTTATTTTCTTCTTTGTATTGAAGTGATTGGAGAAATTGATAGTTTCTGCTGCAAAATGATCAAACTTTTAGCTTATACTTTGGAAAACCAATTTCAATTTGGTTTTCAATTCATGTATCTATCTTTTAATTATTCTTTTTCATTAAAGAATGTTTAATAAGTAAGTCTTGGTAATGTATTCATGCATATTGCAAAGGAATAGACTTTATGTTGGAAATATATTTAGCAGTTTTTACCTCTTTTTAACGTAGAACCTGTTATGTCCTGTTGGTAAAACTCTTACACAAACACTATTACAAACTATTTTCAATGGATGTAAAACATGCAAGTATGTTCACAAATGTATCTCTTTGTATGTAAGTAAGTGTAAATTGCTCAATCTCTTTAAATTTAGAAGACATCATTTTACATTTACAAATAGTATGCTTTTCGATATGTATACTTGTGTCTAATGGTAGCTTTTTAAAGTCCTGTTTCGTAGAATACATATTGATAAATCTTTGTGCATGTTTTTGTACTTAAAATCAGCAGTTACTTTCTATAAAAGTTTAATGTCTTATACATACGTAACTTTAACATACTCTTACCTTTTATCATGTAAATTGAAATTTACATGTATTCTGCTTTCTATTTGGTAAATTTCCTAAGACAGGGTATGTTAAAAAGTAAAGAAAATAGTTCAGTATTTATTAATCTTTAAAGATTCAAGAAATCAGTTCTTTTTATTGCAGTCGTGTTCTATAGGGAATTGTCGAATATTCGTTAATTTGGTAAAATATTAAAATTTAAAATTATTATAAAAATTATAATAATCAAATGTTGTCAGTCTTATATTGTCCGCGCCTTTTGTTAAACCCTTTTATAAAACCTATAAAACACAATGTTGCGTAAATCATGTAACTATATAAAATATATATGAGAAAGATTGTTTAGGTTTTATAAACATGAAATAAAAAAAGTTTTCTACTTCGACATAAAAGTATTTCATATTTTTTTAAATTTATTACAAAACAAATACCCCAGAAAGGTACATATATTGCAAAAGAGCACAAAAATAACATATAATACTTAAAACTCTAATTTTTTCGTTAAGCAGCTTTAATAATAATTATTTTTATTGAACAGGCCATAAACAAATATTTAATTTCTTTTTGTTTGAAAGAAAATTTTAGATTTTGAAAACTTTTTAATTAAAATTTTGTTAAATCTAGTTTATAGATTCAGCAAGAGTATATACTATAGTCTAGTCTATAATCCAGTCTACAGTCTAGTCTACAGTCTAGTCTACAGTCTAGTCTACAGTCTAGTCTACAGTCTAGTCTACAGTCTAGTCTATGGTCTAGACTATAGTCTAGTCTATAGTCTAGTATATAGTCTAGTCTATAGTCTAGTCAATTGTCTAGTCCATTGTCTAGTCCATTGTCTAGTCTATAGTCTAGTCCATTGTCCAGTCTATAGTCTAGTCCATTGTCTAGTCTATAGTCCAGTCTATAGTCTAGTTTATAGTCTAGTCTATAGTCTAGTCTATAGTCTAGTCTATAGTCTAGTCTATAGTCTAGTCTATAGTCTAGTCTATAGTCTAGTCTACAGTCTAGTCTATAGTCTAGTCTATAGTCTAGTCTATAGTCTAGTCTATAGTCTTATCTATAATATAGCCTAATCTATAATGTAGTCTATATTCTAACCCATATTCTAGTCTATGTTTTAGTCCAGTCTGTAGTTGAGTTCTTTTTCTGTAATAAATTTATCTTCTCATGAATTATTTATTGCATTTAAAACGACGAAAGGAATATACATTTTTTATATAAAATTTTAAATATTCAGCATTTTTAAATAGTGATTGATTTTGTCAGGGGAATTTATATAAACGTTGCAGTTTGGTTTATTTTAAGTAAAATATATAATTCTGTTTTTTCCTAAAAAGTAAATATTTTTTTAATGTAAACTAGCAGATACTGGACTCCCTCTCTCATATTTACCACAGTCATATATATTTAGCATGCAGCTGTCAATTCGTAAAGGAATTTATAAATTGTGTTGCAATTAATTAAACAAAAAAAACATTTTTTTATTCCATCAAATTCCACATTCTTCGATATGCAATTTTTCCCCATAGCACAACATACATAACTCCATTATTTCACTTTTTCTAAAATCAACTTTTTTATTTGGTTCTTTTTCCCCTTTTGGTGGTCAGTTTCGTTTGTCATATTCATACATACTGTTTAAGTTATTTAATTGTAATATTTGTTGTTACTAGTACTTTTAATACTGGTGGAATACACTTTTTTAATTAAAGTCAAAATAAACATTTTCTCTCTAGTTTATAGAAAAATATATATAACGATTAAAAAAAACCGGCATCGCTGAATATGTACGTATGTGTTAAAATTTAACAAATGTCTTTTTCCAAATTCACTCAAGGTTCACACCATTTAAAATTCTAGTTAAATACCATTAAGGATCCTTATGTTCATTTTACAATACACAACTTTAACCTCAATTGCTTGCTCAATGCGGTTTTTATAAGAAAAATGTTTGCAATTCTCAGGCAAACCCATGAACATACATTTGCAATAAATATTTCCAAAGGAAATATACAGCAGAAATAAAGTAGAAAAAAATGAGTTCTAAAAGTTTATTACTTCCCAATTTTTAACCCTACAAAGGAATAGTTGGAATGTTGCCTTTTTGCTGATGTTTGTAATATCATAAACATTCAAAAAAAATTGGATTTATGAGAAGGAATTATATTTGAATATCGATTAACAATAGGTCATAGGATCAATATAAAAATTTAAAATTTTTCTATTTATGTTGTAGGGTGTCATATTATTTGATATAACCAATTAGTTGTACATATAAGTTCTTTTAATTTATATATTTTTTTATTTGGTTCTGCTAAAGTAAACACACACTTCTGGTAAATTAAAAGTTTAGGGATAGTTGGCTCAACCTGTGCTGCAAGTTTAAGCCATTAAATACACATTCAATAAAATTTGTAACAAATACAAATCACAGCAGCAAGAAGCAAGTAAAAATAATAAATTTCTTACTGCTGCAAGGAATAAATAAAATGAAAAGAAATACCAAAAACTTAACTACAGCAGAACTTTTTTTATAAAACTATCCAAAGATGTAGTTAGTGATTTTTAAAACCAAAAAAATTAAAAAAAGCAAAATTATAAAAAAGTACGACAAAAATGTTTGCCACTACAAAGTAACCACAAGAGGATTTAGAAAATTAAAATTAATGCAATTAACTTGCAAAAACAGCTACAAAAACAACTACACAAAGCATTGATTTAATTGCTGCTCTAACTAGTTTTAGCTTAACTATAACCACTAAGGCTGCATAAGGACTGCTGAGGTCTTGTCTGATTTTTTAACAAAATATAAAACTTGAATCAGTAGTATTTAATAAGGATTCTTGAAAAAAGCAAAGGATATAAATTTAAACGATTTACAGTGTTAATTTCTTAGACTTCAGACGTATTTTCTAAGTGAGTAAGTGTTCTCAAGCGTGATTTAGAATTTTTTCGTTCAAGTTTGAAATGAGAGAAAACAATGAAGAGTATTTGTTGATAATGAGTTCTTAGAGATTTGTAGATATATAGAGATAGATAGATAGATAGATAGATAGATAGATAGATAGATAGATAGATAGATAGATAGATAGATAGATAGATAGATAGATAGA
>NC_060952.1:97007865-97019799 GCF_022045245.1 Lucilia cuprina | reverse complement strand
ACTAGACTATAGACTAGACTATAGACTAGACTATAGACTAGACTATAGACTAGACTATAGACTAGACTATAGACTAGACTATAGACTAGACTATAGACTAGACTAGTCGGAATTCTTGAGTCCTTTCTTATATCTGTAGTCGTCTCTGTATTTGAGTTCTTTGTTGAGTTTTTTGTAGAGTTTTTAGTTAGGCTTTTATAGTTTATATGAACATACGTGTATTCGTGACAAGATTCTACTCATGTCTATAGAGAAGTCTTAGTCGATTCTATAATCGTTCTTATAATCATGTAGTTTACTCTAATTGAGCGTGACTTGTGCTTGTTAAACTGAATTTAATTCTTTATTTCTTAAAATCATCTTATTAATGTTGTCACTTATAAATTGTGAATTCCCGTTAATACTAACTTCAAAATATTAATATCAAACAAAAAAAATTCCAGTGAATTTAAAAACTTCCCCTTACCAATAACTCACAGTCATCGTATGTTTTGATTTATTTAAGTCAAGAGTTCTTTACTTTATTCTTTGGTACTTTTTTCTCTTTTGTATTAAAAAGATTTTCACATACATGTTGATTATGCCTCTTCATATACGTTAAAAGTGTCTTATTGACATGGCAACAAGTAGAAATTGTAAGGAAAAATACAGAAAAATGTTTTTCAAAAGAAAAATGTTATTTTTGGTTATTAAAAGATTATGTGCTTTTATGTTTTTTATCCCAATTTGATTAATTGATTATATCAATAAGTTAAAATTTTGTATTTAGAGGAGATTAAAAGAAAATATAAAAAATAAGTTTTTGAAAGGAGTTTATTGAACGAGTTCATTAGAAATGATTGAAAGAATGAAAAATAATTTTAAGGGTTTATTTCATAAGTAGATTGGGAGTTATAATGAAATTAATATGATTTTTTAGAAGAGTTTTCTTTAGAAATAATGTGTTTATGAATTGATCTATCAATAGCGTCTCATTTTGCTCTATAAAGTTACTAAAATCTTTTTAGTTATTTAATACTAAGAAATAGTTGTCAACATTTACATATTTTAATTAAAAAAGGAGTAAATCTTATAAAAAAAAAACTTCTGTGTTTATTAAAACCTCAACTTACCAACTAAACTAACCCTAGGTGTTCATGACAGCTCTGTTACCCTAAACACAAACTGAGAAGTGTGGCTGTGTTCACACCTGAGTGCGGGAAAAGATTAACGTGGAAAACACTTGTTTTTTTTTTCTTCAGCAACACAAATTCATTTTAACGTTGTTTTTCATCATGCTTTTTTACTTTAGGGATATAAAAGGGATGCAATAGCAACCAAACCAAAACATTACTAAACACGAAAAAAAAAGATACTGGCAAAATGAAGTAAACTTAGACGAAAAAATCTACAATTACCAACATTTATTTTACTCGTTAAATGTATTTTATATTCAATTCTCGATTGAGTGAAATAAAAACCAAATAAATTTTATTTAATTTTATGCTTCATTATAGTAGAGAAGTTTCTAACGGAAGTAGGAAATAACCGAAAAAACTGCATTTAACGACATGCACTGATAGTCCAGCTGATAGGCTGAATCACCGTAACCGAAAGACAGACTGACAGACACTATTCTTAACTAATGAAAACAATGTTTTATTATATTCTGTTGTAAAAAAGACGAGTTTTTTTTACATTTTAATGGCGAAAAACTACGATTATTTTAGTGAATTTTTAATGTTGATGTTTTTGTGGATTTCTTTTTTGAGTTTTCCAAAAGAAAGTAAAATAAAAATTAATACAAGTTTGCAATGATTTTTTTTTTTCATTTGCTGCAGACAAAGTTTCTTTTACATTTGGTAAAACAACTGCAAAATTTCAATACCACCGTATTAATGCAAATAGTAACAAATGAGTTTGCATAAAAACACGACAACTTTAAAGCTTTTTTTTCGTATTATTTCTCAATTGTTCATGGTGTTTTTTAATGAAAATCCTTTAATGCAGAGCTGTGTAAGGATGAATTCATTCTATACTAAACTGGCTTGAAAAATGTTGGTTTTAGAGTCTTCTTTATAGTCGAGTCTTTCATTTATTCATTTGAGACTCTATAGATAACTCTATAGAGGACTCTATAGACGACTCTATAGAGGACTTTATAGACGACTCTATAGAGGACACTAAAGACGACTATATAAACGATTCTATAGACTATTCTATAGTCGTCTCTAAAAACGACTCTATCACTGTCTTGTCTGCAAAGTATACCACTTCTACTGCATAGTCTACTCTATTGGCGACTCTATGGGCTAATCTATAGACAACTCCATAGAGGACTCTATAGACAACTCAAAAGACGACTTTATCTACAGATGCCTCTATACACGACTCTATCATTATCTCGTCTGCAAAGAATACTACTTCTACTGCATAGTCTATTTTACTGCCGATTCTATAGACGACTCTAGGGGTAATCTATAGACAACTCCATAGAAGACTCTATAGACAACTCAAAAAACGACTTTATAGACGTCTCTACAGAAAATTCTATACACGACTCTATACTTATGACTCTTATCATATCTGTAGTCGACTATATAGTGTAATCTATAGTCGGTTGTATAAACTACTCTATAGACAATAGTATAGGCGATTTTATTGACTCTTATAGTCGGCTGTATTGACTCATATAATCGACTTTACAATCGGCTCTATATATGACTCTGTAGATGACTTTATAGTATATAAATGACTCTATCATCGTCTTTACAGTCGACTACTATATAGTCTACCCTAACGACTCTATACACAATTCTATAGACCACTCTATTGACTCTTAAAATCAACCATACAAACGGCTCCATAGTCGAATCTATAGACGATTGTTAAATTGTAGAGACAAACGATTTTATAGTTAACTCTGATCGACTATAAAGTCGATCCTATAGTGGACTCTATCATCGTCTGAATATATAGTTGTTTTTGTAGCATTGACATGTGTAAAGTTAATGTCGCTGGTTTGACAATCCTTGGTCGTCGTTCCGGTGCGAAAAACAAGTTGTCATGGGAACGTGTACATATAGAATACCCTACCCTACCGACTCTATATTCGACTTCATAGCCTACTCTAACGACTCTATTGACTCGACTTTACAATCGGCTCTATAGACGATTCTATATATGACTTTATAGTTTAGTCTATAGTTGATTCTATAGTCAACTCTCGTCAAATCTCTAGTATTTCCATAAATTTTGGAATCTATGATCGATTTTATAAAAGTCTCTATTCTTTATTCAATCTATGTTCGGATCTTTAATCGAATCTGTTAACTACTAAGTATGTAATAGATTTTGTAGTAAATTCTGTTATGCATTATATAATAGAATTTATAGCTTAGGGCCTTAGCCATAACTTTTGCAAATGTTTACGAACTATGATTTCGCTCTTTTACAAACTTTTCACTGTTACAACTGATATAACAATTGTATTTTATTTTAACGATATATATAATTTTTTTTAACTTAAACATTAAGTTAAAAAATAAAATAAGTTGTAGAGTACAATGTTCATTATATCGCTGTTTTTCTTTTTTTCTGTATTTGTAACTTTATTTAACTTTTTGTGGCGTTTGTTGCAGGTATCATTTGTAGCTGTAGAGGTTAATGAGGTAACATTGTTGTCGATGTTTTAATGTAGAGTTAAAAATCACACCATTTCGAATAATTTTTTTCTGGGATTTAAATTTTTTGTTTTTAGTTTTCCATCTACAAACTATTGAGTCCTTCGAAGAATGTTTAGTTAAGGAGTTAAAGGAGGGAATATGAAATTGTTAACTGGAGGGATTTTTATTACAAAAAAATTAAAAATTTAAAAATTTTCTATTAAAACTTTAAGTTTTATATTTAAACAGAATATTGTGTAAAAATATCTTGTACTAAATCATTAAAAATTTATTTAATTTTTCATTATTTAATATAGCAGCATAGAATAATTTTAAATAATTTTACTATATTTTTATGAAATTATCTTCAGGTGTTGATACTTTATCTGTTTTGTCTGTCATTTTAAAATGAAAATGTTACCAATTATTTATTATTTTATTGTTGATGCTTTTAAGATTTCATATACATTTTTTATTTTTGTGCTCAATTTATAGTGCAAAACTAGAGTAGTGGATTGTTTTCAATTTAGATAAGGATCTAAATAAATGGTATTATTTTGCCACTGTTATTACTTGAGCTAAATTCCAACAAACAGAATTCGATAATAGAACAGCATAGACGAATTTCAGAGACACTTTAAAAAATCTTTAGATTTAAGTTTAAAAAATTTTCGCGAATATTCTCGGAATAAAAATTTAAAGGATTTTCTTAAGAATTTAAATGATGTACATTTTACTTTCAAAAAAATATTATATGTTATATAAAGATTATATATTCTAAAAAAAAAGCAGTAGATAACAAATTTTCGCGAATATTCTTAGAATTTAAATTCCTTAAAATTATTAAATGTTAGAAATGGAATGAATAATCTAAATATAGAAATGGCAATATGTATTTAGAAGACACAATTCTCTAGAATAGTAGCTGATAAGAAACATTCGTGAATATTCCAAAAATTCAAATTTCTATAGATTATTATGAGTTACAAATGAAATGAACAATTTATTATATATTTCTTCATTTCGTAGAGTACATTTCTAAAATAGTAGCACTTTCCACTGTGCAGAAGATCGTATAAATATGTTTGCAAAACTTATTTGTTGATGCGTACGTGTAAGAGAGCATTCGACAGCACTACACAGTTTGTAAATTGGTGGCAACAACAACAACTATGTTGTTAATGTTTTATCGCCAGCACGTAGACAGTTCTTGTATCAAACAAAACTCACTACAAAAATAAAGTTGAAAACACATACTCAAAGTTTAAGTTACAAACGCACGAATCACAAATTGAAATTCTTTTTTTTTCATAGTATTTTTGCTGTTGCTGTAAGTATTGGTAGTCATTTATATTTTTCCACCAAACGGTGGAATATCGTTAGAGATAATGTCAAAATTTTGAACGTAAATCAAGCGTTGAATTTGAAAAAGAATGTTTGGAATAACTAAACTTATGTTGTAGAAAACAACTTTAGTTTTGTATGTGTTTTCACTTGGTTTATGTTTTATTTTTTACTGCAAACGCTGCTGCTAAATGCTAGATTAGTTTTGCAGTTTTTTTCATACAGCAACTGCAATATTTGTTGGCATCAAGAACAACAACAATAACAACAATAATACATTATTTATACTGACATGTTACTTTACTAATTTTTTATTTCACGTATTTTTTCATTCTTTAAATACATTTTTTGCAGTCAACATTTTGTTTCTTCTTATGGCAACGAATTAAGGTTGCAGCAGCAAGATGTATTGTCGTGGCATTTTGAACTTTATTATTAGATGTCAGATAGCAATTTATCAGGGTTGGATTGAGTATTGCCAAAGGGGTTGTTTAATTGGTTCACAGTATTTGGTGAAGCCAAAGTAAGTGCAATGAAGAAATCTTAAAACAATGATCTCAAATTCAATTTATAATTTTTGTTGCCTTTACGTCTAAAGTTATCATTCATGTGAACGTCGTCTTTGGCAAGGCATTTTTATTGTTTGCATCTCTTTTGGTTGTTTTTTATTACTTTACTACGCTACCAATTATTCGGAAAATGTTTTTCGTATAGTGATAGAGGATCATGGCAGGGATGAAGAATTTGATTATCCTGCATTGGGTATTTGTCAAATGGGTATCCAGAATGATGAGGAGACTCTAGCAAGAGTGGAGGACATCTTGAATAAGTAAATGGGAAAGTAGCTAAATATTATAGGAATAATTACATTTCAATATATTTTCTCAATTTCCAGCACTATTTATAAAAGTTTTCCCAGTTTAAGAGTGAACGGTATGATTAAGGATTTTATGAATGTGATGACCTTTCAAAATCTCAACATTGAAAAAATATCTATAAGAAATTTTTTTATATATATGAAAACACTTCCAAGAGATATAAGAGATTTTTTGCAAAACTTTAACTACAAGGAGTTATCCGAAAAGGTTAGTAAATTTTAGTTCAGTTTTAGTACAGTTCTAGTTCAGTTCTAGTTCAGTTCTAGTTCAGTTCTAGTTCAGTTCTAGTTCAGTTCTAGTTCAGTTCTAGTTCAGTTCTAGTTCAGTTCTAGTTCAGTTCTAGTTCAGTTCTAGTTCAGTTCTAGTTCAGTTCTAGTTCAGTTCTAGTTCAGTTCTAGTTCTAGTTCAGTTCTAGTTCAGTTCTAGTTCAGTTCTAGTTCAGTTCTAGTTCAGTTCTAGTTCAGTTGTTATAATACTACTATATGAAAGACTATGCAAAAGTTTGAGAATTATTATTTAAACCACTTTCGAGATCATTCCGCGAACTTTAATTTAATTTTTAGTTTTAATTAAGATTTCTAGCAATTGTGAGGAACTTTTTGGTGAATGTCGGTGGCTGGATAATGAATATTTCAAATGCTGCGAGCTGTTTCGTAATGTTTCAACAATGTTGGGCAAATGCTTCATATTTAATTCAGAACTTAACAGGAAGTGAGTAATACAATAATGTATAAATTGTTTAAGTATTAAATATATGAACTTTCATATAATATCCAAGCCCTAAAGCCACCAAAATGATTAATGAAATTGAAATATTTAGAGAACCATTTCGTATGCATGTTACTTTAAAAAAGGCCTCTAGAGTAAGTTTTGCATATAAAATAATTTTGTAAAAATGCAATGTTTGTAAAAACTTATTTTTTCGACAAAGATTTTTCTGTTGAACTCTAGAGATGTACCGGAAATTATTACACCCCTACCGCGATACAGACTTATAAAAAAAGGTGTCACTTTAAGTATGGAATTTAATATTGTGCCAATTGTAAACGATAAGGGTTTACAATATTTAAAACCCAGAAATGTACATTGCATAATGAATAAGGATTTCAAAATGAACGACGAAACATATTTGCATCACAGTTATTCTACTTGTGTTACCAACGTATTTTATGACGAACAAATTAAACGATGTAATTGTACTGATCTATATGCACCGGATTCGAAAGGTATGACTGATGTGGTTATGCATTTAAGATCGATTGTTCAAAATATTTTAAATTTTTAGCTAAATTGTGCACTTTATCGCAATATGTCTGCTTGGAAAACCATGATTTGATTAATTCTAATTTAATATTGTCGAGACAATCTACACCATGCTTTCCGAATTGCTTCGATTCCGAATATATTGTGGAAAACATGTTTTACAGGTAAAATTTTGATTTAATTTAGATAAGTTAACAATCATAGTTCACTATCTTATCAATAAAGGAGTTATTTTAGAAACTACAGGCGATTTAAGGTTTGATGGAATATATGAGCGTTTTTAATAGAAACTAGGGTCTATTTTAGGTTTTTCATATAAAATTAGATTTTTAGTGGAAAATTTGAGTGATCACAGATTTTCACTACAGCCGATTTTAGATTTTTCATATAAAAATCTATTTTTGATAGAAAATATAAGTGATCACAGATTTTCACTATTTTCTTGATTAGAGCGTTTAGGAAACTACAGCCGATTTTAGGTTTTTCATATAAAAATCGATTTTTAGTGGAAAATATGAGTGATCACAGATTTTCACTATTTTCTCGATTGGAGTGTTATTTTAGAAATTACAGCCGATTTTATGTTTTTCATATAAAAATCGATTTTTAGTAGAAAATATGAGTGATCACAGATTTTCACTATTTTCTCGATTGGAGCGTTATTTTAGAAACTACATCCGATTTTAGGTTTTTCATATAAAAATCGATTTTTTGTGGAAATTGCATATAAAATAATTTTGTAAAAATGCAATGTTTGTAAAAACTTATTTTTTCGACAAAGATTTTTCTGTTGAACTCTAGAGATGTACCGGAAATTATTACACCCCTACCGCGATACAGACTTATAAAAAAAGGTGTCACTTTAAGTATGGAATTTAATATTGTGCCAATTGTAAACGATAAGGGTTTACAATATTTAAAACCCAGAAATGTACATTGCATAATGAATAAGGATTTCAAAATGAACGACGAAACATATTTGCATCACAGTTATTCTACTTGTGTTACCAACGTATTTTATGACGAACAAATTAAACGATGTAATTGTACTGATCTATATGCACCGGATTCGAAAGGTATGACTGATGTGGTTATGCATTTAAGATCGATTGTTCAAAATATTTTAAATTTTTAGCTAAATTGTGCACTTTATCGCAATATGTCTGCTTGGAAAACCATGATTGATTAATTCTAATTTAATATTGTCGAGACAATCTACACCATGCTTTCCGAATTGCTTCGATTCCGAATATATTGTGGAAAACATGTTTTACAGGTAAAATTTTGATTTAATTTAGATAAGTTAACAATCATAGTTCACTATCTTATCAATAAAGGAGTTATTTTAGAAACTACAGGCGATTTAGGTTTGATGGAATATATGAGCGTTTTTAATAGAAACTAGGGTCTATTTTAGGTTTTTCATATAAAATTAGATTTTTAGTGGAAAATTTGAGTGATCACAGATTTTCACTACAGCCGATTTTAGATTTTTCATATAAAAATCTATTTTTGATAGAAAATATAAGTGATCACAGATTTTCACTATTTTCTTGATTAGAGCGTTTAGGAAACTACAGCCGATTTTAGGTTTTTCATATAAAAATCGATTTTTAGTGGAAAATATGAGTGATCACAGATTTTCACTATTTTCTCGATTGGAGTGTTATTTTAGAAATTACAGCCGATTTTATGTTTTTCATATAAAAATCGATTTTTAGTAGAAAATATGAGTGATCACAGATTTTCACTATTTTCTCGATTGGAGCGTTATTTTAGAAACTACATCCGATTTTAGGTTTTTCATATAAAAATCGATTTTTTGTGGAAAATATGAGTGATCACAGATTTTCACTATTTTCTCGATTGGAGCGTTATTTTAGAAACTACATCCGATTTTAGGTTTTTCATATAAAAATCGATTTTTTGTGGAAAATATGAGTGATCACAGATTTTCACTATTTTCTCGATTGGAGCATTATTTAAGAAACTACAGCCGATTTTATGTTTTTCATATAAAAATCGATTTTTAGTGGAAAATATGAGTGATCACAGATTTTTGCTATTTTCTCGATTGGAGCATTATTTAAGAAACTACAGCCGATTTTAGGTTCTTCATATAAAAATCGATTTTTGATGAAAGATATGAGTGATCACAGATTTTCACTATTTTCTCGATTGGAGCGTTATTTTAGAAACTACAGCCGATTTTAGGTTTTTTATATAAAAATCGATTTTTAGTGAAAAATATGAGTGATCACAGATTTTCGCTATTTTCTCGATTGGAGCATTATTTAAGAAACTACAGCCGATTTTAGGTTTTTCATATAAAAATCGATTTTTTATGAAAAATATGAGTGATCACAGATTTTCGCTATTTTCTCGATTGGAGCGTTATTTTAGAAACTACAGCCGATTTTAGGTTCTTCATATAAATAGCGATTTTTGATGAAAAATATGAGTGATCACAGATTTTCACTATTTGCTCGATTGGAGCGTTATTTTAGAAACTACAGCCGATTTTAGGTTTTTTATATAAAAATCGATTTTTAGTGAAAAATATGAGTGATCACAGATTTTCGCTATTTTCTCGATTAGCGTTATTTTAGAAACTACAGCCGATTTTAGGTTCTTCATATAAAAATCGATTTTTGATGAAAAATATGAGTGATCACAGATTTTCACTATTTCCTCGATTGGAGCGTTATTTTAGAAACTACATCCGATTTTATGTTTTTCATATAAAAATCGATTTTTTGTGGAAAATATGAGTGATCACAGATGTTCACTATTTTCTCGATTGGAGCGTTATTTTAGAAACTACAGCCGATTTTAGTTTTTTCATATAAAAATCGATTTTTAGTGGAAAATATGAGTGATCACAGATTTTCACTATTTTCTCGATTGGAGCATTATTTAAGAAACTACAGCCGATTTTATGTTTTTCATATAAAAATCGATTTTTAGTGGAAAATATGAGTGATCACAGATTTTTGCTATTTTCTCGATTGGAGCATTATTTAAGAAACTACAGCCGATTTTAGGTTCTTCATATAAAAATCGATTTTTGATGAAAAATATGAGTGATCACAGATTTTCACTATTTTCTCGATTGGAGCGTTATTTTAGAAACTACAGCCGATTTTAAGTTTTTCATATAAAAATCGATTTTTAGTGGAAGATATGAGTGATCACAGATTTTCACTATTTTAGAAACTACAGCCGATTTTAGGTTCTTCATATAAAAATCTATTTTTCATGAAAAATATGAGTGATCACAGATTTTCGCTATTTTCTCTATTGGAGCATTATTTAAGAAACTACAGCCGATTTTAGGTTCTTCATATAAAAATCGATTTTTGATGAAAAATATGAGTGATCACAGATTTTCACTATTTTCTCGATTGGAGCGTTATTTTAGAAACTACAGCCGATTTTAGGTTTTTTATATAAAAATCGATTTTTAGTGAAAAATATGAGTGATCACAGATTTTCGCTATTTTCTCGATTGGAGCATTATTTAAGAAACTACAGCCGATTAAGGATTTTTCATACAAAAATTGATTTTTAACGAAAAATATGAGTGATCACAGATTTTCACTATTTTCTCGATTGGAGCGTTATTTTAAAAACTACTGTCTATTTTAGGGTTTTCCTATAATAATCGTTTTTAATCGAAAATATAAGTAATAACAGGTTTATGCTCTTTTCCCGATTGGAGCGTTATTTAAGAAACTACGTCCGATTTTAGGTTTTTCATACAAAAATCGGTTTTTTTAAAAGATATGGGATCACAAATAAAATTTTTCATTGTGTCTATATGTTAATAGTGAAAGCGATGAGGAGAAGAAAGATGAGCTGACATTGGATTTGGTTTTACTGAACTTTCCTACTAAACACCGAAGACGTCAGGCTATTAGACAAGCTGAAGATAAAATGGCCTCCTTAAGCGGCATATTGGGTCTATTTATGGGTCTTAGCTTTATCAGTATCCTAGAATACTTCTACTTAACATGCCGTGCCTTTTACAAATCTAAAAAGTCAAAGCTATTAGAAGTAGCAACAACTGCACCCATGATACAAAATTCTGCCGAATCACTAGCTGCTGATAGAAGTGTAAGAGGCTTAAGAAGGCAAATTATCTTTCAGCCTTGAATAGAAAGAAAAAAAAGAAATAAACTACAAATAAGGAATTTAACAATACGTGCATAATTCAATGTTTCCTGCACAAAAATTTAACTCAAAAAGCATTAAGAAAGAAAAAATTAGTAAAAAATCGACTTCATCGTTCAATAAATCTTTTTATGCTTCAATGAATGTTGATAAAAGTTTCAATCGTGTTAAACATTTGATATCTTAGTAGATATACATACATACGTAAAATGTAAAATGTGTAAGTGCATGTGGGTATACGTGTGTATAAGATTGAAAATGCCATGTATCACACAATCAGGATATTGGATGATAAAAATAAACTTTATGTTTCTTGGAATAAAATGCATTAAATTATTAACTTTTTGTTACTTTTGTTGCTGTTTTTTATGTTTGTTGTCCTGGTTCCGGTAGTTTGTTTTAATTTGGAATAAGAAAACATTGCTTGAATTTGTTGAAGAATTTAATATTTTTTAAGTACACAGTAAATGCATATATAGATTTAATAACGAACTAACGAACAAACTAACGAACTAACTAACTAACTAACTAACTACCTAACTACCTAACTACCTAACTACCTAACTACCTAACTACCTAACTAACTAACTAACTAACTAACTAACTAACTAACTAACTAACTAACTAACTAA
>NC_060952.1:96979111-97007765 GCF_022045245.1 Lucilia cuprina | reverse complement strand
TTTCAAACACAGAGTCGACTTGAGTGCCTTCTTTAGAGAGGATTACATTTTAACTTTAAATTAATTGGTAGTTTCCTTAAAATTAAAACCAGCCGATTCCACTTGTTCACTACATTTATACAAATAGTCCTTTCAACTTATATTCTAGCTCCCTTTACTCAATATGACACTTCTGTTTAAAACGGAGAAAGAAATTAAAGATATAATTGGTCTTAGAAGCCTAAATCCTTTATACCCACACTCACATCTATTCCATTTCAATGAACAAAAATAAAGACAAAATTTTTATTTTTTTGTTCTTGTCTTTGGTTGGCCAATAAAATCGTTACACCTCATCAACTTTTCCATGGTCATAAACTCATGCAAACATTTATGATTTTGTAAAAAAAAATCAATTTGCACACTCAATGTCACCAACAAGAGCCTTCTGGAACCAAGTACCTTCAGCACTATTCAAATGTTCAAACACACATTCACAAACTTACATTTACACATTGTTAATTCAGAGCAATAGAGGTAACGGAAATGGCTATTGGCTGAATTTTTATTGCTTAAAAGCGCAATCATATGTAAACGTGTTTTATTCCCAGTGTGCGTGAACTTACACAATCATACATGCATATATACATTAAAACTTAATAGAAATGTATGTACGTGTGTAGGACAATTGAAGTTTATTGTTTGTTTTGTTGTTGTTTTTTGTTTATTTTTTTTTTCTCATGCGTTACAAATAATACATTGTTGTTTGTGTATTATGTTTTCATTTCTATGGATAAATTTTTCCCATGAGTATTTAATTCAAATACGAAAACAACAAACTTTGCAACAATATCTTTAACAGAAAAAACAAAATTGCAAAATAGAATAAAATGCAAACCTTTACTATTCAATTTAGAGTTTTCAACTGAAAATGATATACGATGTGTTTTAAAAAATGCAAGTGTGTGCTTGTGGGCGAATTGTTGCAGGAAACGGAAAGAGATTTCAGTGTCATCTAGAATTAACAGAGTTTGTTGAATTTTTGAAAATTTGTACATATTTGTTTATAGGATGTTAACTATAGTCAAGATTATAGTCGACTTAATAGTTGAAACTATAGTGAATTCTTAAGTCGAGGTTATAATTGATTTTAGAGTTAAGCTAAGACTATAGTCAAAGCTATAGTTTGTATAATAGTCAACTCTACAGTCTATATTATGGTCTATACTACTTGTAGTCGACTATTCAGTGGTAAGGCTGGTTAATAATATTGATACTCTAGTCAAGACATTAGTTGATTCTATTGACTGGACTATAGTCGATTGTTAAGATTATAACAGACTCAACAGTGGACTCTATAGTTGATTCAATAGTTTATTTCAATACTGTTTATTTGACTATTTTGTCGGAACGGTAGTGAATTATATTGACTAGATTGTCAAGCCTTAAGTTGATTCTATTGTCTGGTCTATAGTCGATTGTTGAGATTTTAATATACCCTTTAGTTGAATCAATATTCGATCCTATCACCAAGACTATAGCTTAATATGTAGTTTGAGTAATAGTCGGCTCTGCAAGAGTCTGTATTATGATCAATATTACTTATATTGATCATTAACAGATACTTGAGGCTTTAGTTGATTCTGTTGTCTGGACTATAATCTCCTCTGTAGTTGATCAACAAGACTAGAGTCGTTTCTACTAGACTAAACCTAAGTAACTTCTATTGTCGGGACTATAGTTGAGACTGTAGATGACATTATAGTCGACACTCGTATAAAATTAATAAAACCATAAATAAGTTTATAAATTTGAACTATAATTAAACTGTTTTTTGAGCACATAAAAACTATCTATATAATTAATGGCAAAATCAATTTTTATTTTAAACATACAATTTATACTCATATTTTATCAATTTAACACAAACAATTTAGTTTAAATTGCACTTTGTCCAGCACAAATTTCCCCTTCACTCGCTTTCGTAAATCAGAAAAAGCAACAATATTATAATTTCAAATTTATATTGAAATAAATGTTTGGTGGTAGAAAAATAGTTTGGGAAAAAAAAGTTATCCATTTTATTGCTAAGCATAACATAATAAAATTATAATAAATGATCATTTTTGTTAATGAGGTGTATGTGATAATCGTGTGAAATGATAAGTGAAATTGTAAAAGTTTTTCTTTTTTCTTTTGCATCCATTTGTCTATATAGCGATGTCTGTCCGTCCATTCTGTATTATATAGTTATAAGTTATTTTGTGAAAATAGTTTTTCTTTCGTCATTTGATTTGTTTTTATTATTGTTATTATTTTATGCCAAAATTCTTTGTTCTATTTTTTTTTTCGTTTTATTTTATGCCAATAATGAAAAACTTTATTATTTTCCTGCTTCCTCCTCAGTCAATGAATTTTTGGTTTTCTATTGATGATGTTTGGAAAGACGAAAAAAAACAAAAAGTTATTTTAACTGAAACTATAACTTTATAACAATGATATCATTCTGTTGTTTTATTTTATGTTCTTTTTTTCGGGGAGTTTTTGCTAAATGTTTTAAATGAAATAAAAATTCAAATAGTTTTGCTTTAGTTGCTATATGTAAAAAAATCGCTAAAATGTTTTTTTTTAACAATTTAAGAAAAACAAAAGATATACAATTGCTGTTAAATGAACAAAAAAAAACGAAATAATATTAAAGAAAAGAAAACTAAATAAAAAAGTTTGCATGCAATAAACGACTAAGCATGAGAGCTATTTGGTATAGAGTTTAGTATAACTTTAGTATAACCAAAACAAGTGTATAAATAGTCAAGTGTATAGTCGAGTCTATAGTTGAGACTATAGTCGAGTTAAGTGAATAAATAATCATGTCTATAAATAGTCGAGTCTAAAAATAGTTATGTCTATAGTCGAGTCTATAGTCGAGTCTATAGTCGAGTCTATAGTCGAGTCTATAGTCGAGTCTATAGTCGAGTCTATAGTCGAGTCTATAGTCGAGTCTATAGTTGAGTCTATAGTCGAGTCTATAGTCGAGTCTATAGTCGAGTCTATATTCGAGTCTATAGTCGAGTCTATAGTCGAGTCTATATTCGAGTCTATAGTCGAGTCTATAGTCGAGTCTATAGTCTAGTCTATAGTCGAGTCTATAGTTAACTCTATAGTGGAGTCTATAGTTGAGCCTATAGTTGAGTCTATAGTTGAGTCTATAGTTGAGTCTAAAGTTTAGTCTAAAGTTTAGTCTATAGTGGAGTCTATAGTCGAGTCTATAGTGGAGTCTATAGACGAGTCTATAGTCGAGTCTATAGTTGAGTCTACAGTGGATTTCATAGTTGAGTTTTAGTCGAGTCTAGCCAAGACTGTAGGCAAGTTTATAATAGTTAAATCAATAGTCTAGTCTATAGTCAAATCTGTAGTCGAGCCTATAGTCGAGTCTATAGTCGAGTCTATAGACTAGTCTATAGTCGAGTCTATAGTTGAGTCCATAGTCGAGTTATAGTCAAATAACTAAATAGTTAAGTCTATAGTAGAGTCTAAAGTCAAGACTATAAGTAAGTATATAAATAGCAAAGTTTATAGTCAAGTCTAAAAATAATCATGTCGAGTCTATATTGGAGTCTATAGTAGAGTCTAAAGTCAAGACTATAGGCAAGTCTATAGTCATGTTTAAAGTCGAGTTTATAGTTAAGTTTATGCTTATATGGATCTGTAGTTGAGTCTAAAGACGAGACTAGTAGATTCAAGTCTATAGTTCGTCGGGTTGCAGATAAATCGATATTCAATTTCATAGTCGAGTCTTTAGAATAAACAGAAGTCAAATCTACTGACAAGTCTAAAGTCAAATCTATAGTCTAACTCTTTAATCGAAACTACAGTCAATTCTTAAATGGAGACTAAATTTAGATCAATAGCAAAGACTATAATTAACTCCGCAGACGATCAATTATCTACAAAAGTGATAAATAAAATATGTTTATTTATGTAAATGCTTCAATAATTTTAACTGCCTTCTATAGCATGCCTTAATATAATTATTAGCCTCTCCCCCAAAAGAAATCAATGAAAACACTATAAAAATGGAATAAAACTTACACTGCAAAAAATTCCCAATTTCCAAAAAAAAGAAGTAATGTAAAGGAGTTTGAGTACCTCTCCTCTATTTCTACTAATTTTTCTAACTATATCTAAACAAAAATTCATATTTATGGAATTGAATTTTTATGAAACTTATAGACCATAATCTGGTGTTTTAAAAATGATTTATTAATTGTTTGTTTGCTGAAAATTTGTTGTCCATATATGTGTTTGTATATATGTATGTGTGTGTAGGTTTTTAGGTTTTATTCTATGGCCGCTTTTATTGTTCACAAAAGCAATTTATTATTTATGTTTTTAGTTGTTATATATTTTTTTAAAGAGAATTTATAACAAATACTTTATAGGTCAATAAATTAAAATTAAATTGATATAAATAAATAAACATACATAAATAGTGGATAATTGTTTTTTTGTATATATATATAGAAAGTTTTTAAAGAGTGTTAATCTACAAATTACTACTAAACACAATATAATTCATTTAAATAGAAAATTTTTTTATTTATGAAAAATAAAATCTTTTTTTCTTTTTGTGTAAAATTAAATTTTGAAATGCAAACAAAACAACGCAACAGGAATTTAACCAAGAGACTCTTTAGGGGATTGTATAGAAGAAAAAGAAATCCTTAGCTAAACAAAACTTTGAATTCTATAGATATTCTTTTGTACTCTTGAAGGACAACAGCAATTGCTACTTAGCTGCAGCCACAAACATTAAGTTGTGTTTGTATTGCTAAACAGTTGACATTAAAGGATTTGTTAAATTGAAAAGTTTCTTTTGTATTTGCACTCATTTACACATATGCACTTATTTGTATATGTATATGGGTAATAGTATATAGACATACATATATTATATATATCTAAAAATTCCCCAGCAACTTTATAAGAACTATCTCTTTTAGTTTACTCTATAATCACAACTCTACTAAACTCTATAATCTAGAATATAGCCAACTCTGTAGTCAAAACTATAGTCAGCTATACAAATTACTCTATAGTCGAGACTATTTCCCATTCTAAAGCCAAAAACTATACTATAGTAGAATTGAGACCATAGTCAAGTCTAAACTTGTGACTATAATCAACTCTAATGTGCAAACTATAGTTGGCATTATAGTAGAGGCAAATGTCAACTCAAGACTGTAATAACTTCCGTGGTGTAGAATATATGCCACTCTGTAGCCCAAAGTATAAACAATAGCAACTACAGTCTAGACTATAGTCAACTTTATAATTGAGACTATAGTTATCTTTATAGTAGATACTATAGTCAGCACTTTACTAAAGGCTATAGTCGAAGAGGCGAAACTATAGCCAGCTCTTATCTTAAGACTATAGTCGAGAGTATATAGTGTATAGTTGAAACTATAATCAACTTTATAGTCAACTGAAATTTTAAAGTCGAGACTAAAGTCAACTTTATAGTCGTGACTTTAACCAAGTTTGGAAGTGAACTACATATGTATATGTTTAGTCGATACTATAGACAACTCTATAAATGTGTATGTATGTGTGCTGACTTTGTTTTATTTTGATCCTCTTCACATGTTGAAATGTTATGTGACCGAGAATCGAATGTACGTATCTATGTATGTATGTTTGTGTGAGAAAAACAGTTTTCCTGTCTCATTGTATTCTTGTCAATATTTGAAATTTTATTACAGTCGTTTTTCCATTTGTATATTATATATATTTTCATTTTTCAATTCAGGGTTTTTTCTCTCTCACTCTCTTTCTGTTTTGCAATTGTTATAGAATACTTTTTGTTGTTGCTATAACTACTACTACGTATTTGATAGTAGTTGTTGCTGGTTGTGTTAAGCTTAAACTAAATTCATGATGGTTGTTTCTAATCTGAAACTAATTCAATTGTTGTTGGCAAAAAATCACAATTGCTATTTGTTGTTATTTTTGCTAACAGTTTTGCTCTGTTTTATTTTATTCTCTTGCTTTTTGCTGTCGTTGTACTTTTTTTGCTTTAAGCGGAAGGATGCGTTCGTGCGTGTTTGTGTGTGTGTTGCTGTTTTTTTTTTTTTTTTTTTTTTTTTTGAACAACTTACCAACCGTTAAAGGCGTTTACGCAATAAAACTGTAATGCTCACGTACGTGCTGAAGTAAAAGTTTGTTGTAAGCTTTCCTAGAATTTTTACTTTTCAAATAGAATTTGAACTAAAACTAAACAATAATTTAAGATTTACTAATAAACATAATATAAGCTTAGTGTAGTTGTTGTCAACCAATGAAATATTTATTCAATTCTATAGAATTTTGTATGACTTTTTCTCAGTTATTGTTACTAAATATGTATGTATATGTGTGTATGCAGGGTGTGAAATTGCTATTGGCTTTTAACAGTTATGTTTAAAAGGAGTATTTCTTTTTTTCTTTTTGAGAAAAAAAAGGAAATCAAAACGCCTTTTAGTAATTTTGCTGACAAACACAGTTTTTCTTGGCTGCAAATTAAATTTTATGTTTATGATATTTAGTTTTTTCCCCTGTGGTGGTTTAGTTTATTGGTGATTTGTGGATGATATTGTTTTTAATAATATAGATTTTTTTAATAATATAGTCCTTTGTCGAGAGTTTCGTCAAAAGTATAAACCATATTGTAGTAATTTTTTTTATTCAAAACTGCAATCATCTCTGTAGTTTAGACAATTCTAAACTGTATAGTCCAGTGTATAGACAACTGTAGAGTTCAATGTATAGTTCATTTATAGTCCAAACTATAGTCAACTCTATAGTTAAAACTATACATATATATAACTCTATAATTCAAACTATAGTCAAATCTGTAGTCGAGAAGACAGTCAACTCTATAGTCTTGACTATATCAACTACTGTCAGCCTAAGTGACAGTAGTCAACTCTAGAATGCTGATTTAACTGCACTGTATATTCGAAACTATAGTCAACACATTATAGTTAACACTATTGTTCACACAATTAACAAATCCTATAGACAACTCTAGAGTTCAAAGTTAAGTTTATATATAGTAGAAACTATAGTCATCTCTATAGTCGAGACTATAGTCATCTGTCAACAAGACTGTAAGAATCTATAGACTCTAAAGTCGAGACAATAGACAAGACTGTAGTCAATACTCTAACCTAGACTATAATCACCACTACAACACAATAGTCGAATCCATAGACAACTCAAGAGTTTAAAATTTAGTTCATATATAGCCGAGATTATAGTCAACTGTTAAGGAGACTGTTGTCAACTCTATAATCCAAACTATAGTCAACTCTAAAGTCAAGACAATAGTCAACTGTTAACTAGACTATAATCAATATTCTAACCTAGACGAAAGTCAACTCTAGAGTCCTAACTTTACTGCACTAAACTATAGTCATCTCTATAGTCAAGAATCCATAGTCAACACTATAGTTCAGACACTTATAGTCGAATCTATAAATAGTTAAATTTATTTCAAATAAAAAATATTCAAAGTTAAGTGACGTATGATTAATATTTAATAAATTCTAGTAAAGCTACTAAGGCGTATGGGTGTTAAGGAATTAATGTATAACCTCGAAATATTTTAAAGACTATATTCCAGACCATTATCAACTCAATATTCGAATCTATAGTCAAGTGTATAATCCTTACATTAAAAAAAATATATATTAAATTTGGATATGAATCATATTCAAAATAAAGTGCTGTATGATTAATATTTAATTAATGCTAAAAAGCTACTTAGTCGTATGAGTGTCAAGGAATTGATGTCTAACTACATAGTTGTTTTAAATGTTTAAAATTAATATAAAATAGCAAAAATGATCCAAATTTACCTTTATGGTATTTAATAAATGACTTATTTTGTATTTTATTTTTGGGTATTAATATGATTAGCAAGTTGTAAAATTATACTAATTCAATTATTATAACAAATTAAGAAAGATTATAATGCTGATAAACTTTGTCAATGTTTTAATTGATGTATTAAAATTGATTTATTAAATTCGAGAGAGAAAAATATTTTAGTTTAGTTGATAAATATTAAGATTAATTATCAAAATTTCCATATTAGGGGACATCAAAAATTAGGATCTAATAATTAAAAAGTAATTGCATATATCTGTAAGAATACAATTTCAAGCTTAATTTAAAATTTCATTATCGCACTAAATATCAATCAGATCCAATTATTAGTTATTGGCATGTTATTGTCAAAATTTAACTTGACATTACAACCCCTAACTCCGGTCATGATCAGGTCAAAATCACAGAAACATTTGGCATAAAACTCTCACTTAAACAGTCTTTGGCATTTCGGAAGAATGTTGATTCAGTTGCATATTCCTATTTGATTCCCTCAAACATTTTGAAGGTAAAACTGCAGAAACATTTGTTAATAAACTCTCAATTAATCAGTCTTTGGCATTTCGAAAGAATGTTAATTCAGTGGAATATTCATATTTGATCCCCTAAAACATTTTGAAGGTAAAACTGCAGATTTTCGCATGATTGTTTGAAGACAACTGCAAAATTGCGATGGAATATTGCTCTTAAATTAATAACTTTTTGTATGCGTTTAAATCACTTTTGGATGATAGATAGAGAAAACTTTAAGATGTCTTGTGGAAGTTTGTAGAAATAGATCAAAATGAAAGAGACATTTCGATTGACTAATCTTTCAGTACGACTTCAGCGCCAAAGAAAATGTTTGCTGGGTTATATTATCTTCAACTCTTAAGCGTTTCAATTTATTTTCATGTTTCCCAAAAAAATTTGATGTTTCCATTTGAATTTATAAATATCATTTTCGGATTTTTTGTTACTTTATATTTTTTGGAATACATCTTGTGATGTTCATCATCAAATACAGAGTTTGTGATGTTCATGCTCATGCTTGCATATGCATGTTAAAGGCATTTTGGCATATGACTCTACTATTAGTTGGTGCTAATAATGAACATGATGAGTAGGATGTTTTATATCTAGTTGCTGCTGCTGAGGTTGTTGACGATGATGATGATGTTACTGTTGCTCTATGTTGTTGACACAATTGTGTCATTTTGCAAATCATCAAATATCACATGTCCTACTACCATTGTCGATTATATAATGGATTTTATTGTTAAAACGTGCTTCTCTGTTGTTGAGGCCCACAACATAAAGACAAAAAAAGTACTTCTTTTTGCTAAAGTAATTTTGGTACATACTTATACTATTTTGGTAATACATAGTAAGAAAAATTGCTTGCTTAAGCAAAATATGTTGCTGAAATAGTTCAATATTCCTTCGAGTAATAGTTTTTTTTGTTTTTTTTTTTGCACCAACCACTTAGTAAGGGGAAATTTTTAGGTGTTTCCTCGTAAAAACAATAAAATTTTATTTTTTTATAAGAAGAAAAAAACTACTAAGAGATTTTGGAATATTTGATATAACAACGCCCTCGACGCATCAAAAATATTTTATGTTAGTCGTAGGGTAAAAGAGGATATAATTTAATGCATTTTATTTAACAGTTAAACAAACAGTCAATAAGAGTTCAATTATATGAAACTAAAGCATACTTTGGGGCAGTGTAAAGTATTTGACTATGGTTGTAGCTAAAAAGTTTCAATGCCTTTTACTGTTATAAAATAATAAAAATAGTACTACAAGAATAAAGTACAACACCATCAATAGAAGGTGATTGCGTTTAGTTTTCCTTTAATTTACATTTGTCCAGCGAAGCTCGCTAATTTAGCTCTTAAACACTTAACGGTCTTTTGTCTTATACCTTGAATGAGTGTGAAGTGCTGTTTAAACTTCAAAACAATTCATTTGTTGAGGAGAAGCTAAACATCCTGGCTGCTTAATTTAACCTGTGCATATTGGCATCTTTAACAAGTTGGATGGCATTAACCATTGTGCGCTTTTGGCAACATTTAGACTGATGTTGTGTTTGAAAATTTCATGACTATCAATCATACCAAATTAAGGAAATAGAATTGGAGTTAATTGGATTTACTGTAGTTTATAGCAGTCAGCAAAGGTTAGTAAGTTTAAAAAAACTAAACTATAGACTAGACTATATAATAGACTAGCATATAAACTAGACTATAGACTAGACTATAGACTAGACTATAGACTAGACTATAGACTAGACTATAGACTAGACTATAGACTGGACTATAATAAACACTTTCGAATTTAGAACGATCTTCTAAGTTTTTTTTTTTTTTTTGCATTACAATCACAAACCACAATTTAATAATTTTGAAATTTTTTTTGAAGAATTTTTTGCGATTTTGTTTTCTGGGGTTTTTATGCTTTCTCTGAAACACACAATTGTAGACGAAAATTTTAACATTCATGTAAAAGAAATTATAACATAAATGTTGCCAAAAAAAGAGACAAACCGAAGAACAAAATGAAAAATAATAATATTAACTTTATTGAAGTTGGCCAAAAGACAAAAATGAAAATTCAACAAATTTGGTTACTTTAAAAGAGTTTTTAAACTGGCAAATAAAAAGTATTAAAATAGCAAAAATGAAGTTTTTTTACCGAGAAAGCAAAACTTTTTTAATATTTTCTAAGTCACTTATTGTTAATTCACTTGTCTGTACCTTATTGCGACGGGATGTTAGAGGAAAATATTGAAAAAAGAAACAGCATGTCAGCAGTCAGACAAACATACGTAAAACATTAGTTTACACTACAATAGGGATTATAATAGAAAAATAATATAAAAAACAATGACATTAAAGCAATAGAGAAAAATGTTTGGCTTAAAGCCAACCGTTGTGTATCAGGATAAATTTTGGCTTTAAATGAGTTACTGCTAAACGGAAAGACGATAAAGCCAAAATGTTACACGGCAAATAAAAGTTAAGAATAAAAATTGGATTCTGGATTTTTGGAATACTTTTTTCCGGATTCAAGATCAAATACAGACTTTTAAATTTACTTATGGCTTCGAAAATTGTTCTGTCTGTTATTCCAAACTTAATTTAAATTTTAAGAAATTTATTCGAAGTGTTGATACAAAAAATTTTTCTTCCTGTATATTCTAGTACCAGTTACCGTGTGCCTACCAAAAAATCCTACACACGTACACATTCCCTGCAGTTCTTGAAGCTGCAACAGTCTTTTTCCGCTGTTAATTGATATTTTTTTATTATTGGTATTAATTGTTTATTAAATTGTTCAGATCTTACGATTATCTCTGATTATAGAGTAAACCTCATTTTGGTTAAATACATTTAAAACTGCAGGGTATTATCTTGCATGTTAATGTACGAGTTACATTTCTATATATTAGGGTGGTTCAAATGATGTTCATTTTTCTATTAAAATAAAATTTACAAAATAACTACGGTTGCCGTTAATCTTTCTTTTTTCTAATTTTAGTTTTAGGTTCCTAGTAAAATATATTCATATTTTGGTATTGTAGGAAATGTAATTATTTCATACATTACTTGGTAATGAGATAATAAACTAGCAAATATAAATATAACTGTAAAACCAGTTTAAAATCCGGAAAAGTCGGGTAAGTAGATTTGTAACCAGTTATTATTGATCATCGTCAAACAAAAATAACTAGTTATTCACCCAAAAAGTAACTACTTACACTTTTCTCCAATATTACTTGCCTACTTACCGGGTAAGTAAAGATTTTGTTGTTGTTGTTACAAGATTATAATTCGTAGAAAGGTTTCTGGAAAAAAGATGAAATATTTTAAGTAAAATAAAGAACTTTACCTGAAATATTTCTAATAAAATTTGAACTCCCTTATTTTATATATATTTTGTATATGTGTTTTACTAAATGTATATTATTATTTTAAAGGCCACACGCAATGTGACAAAAGTCAGGAATTTAATTAAGCGAATAACATTCTATAAAACTTTCTAAACTTTCACAACTGTCATAAGCCAAAAAAAAACAGCAATAACATTACCCAGCAAACAAAAAATCTACATATGCCATCAAAAAATATAGGGGGTTTTATTATTTTTGTCATTACGTTTGTAACACATCGAAATATTAGTCTAAAAATCCGAAAATTAGGTTTTAAGACCTAAGACATGTCCATCTGTTGAAAACAGGGTCTTCTAGCTCTGTCGAAAACAGAGTCCTCTAGCTCTGTTCAAACGGAAAGAGTAAGAGGACTGAAATTATACACTGATGCAAGTTGTCTGGTATTGAAAATAGGCAGAGTCGGTTTAATATTTCATCTAGCCTCCGTATAAATAATTTTTTACGGACAACATTATCATCCATAAGAATATTAGTGAACAAAATGGGCGGAATCGCTATAGTGGGCGTGGCATCTACCATACTAAGAAAATATTAAATCAGTATATCTGTATAACAATTAGAGACCTCAAATTTTCGAAGTCTCTCAATATAAAATAAAAATTGGGCGAACTAGCAGTAGGGGGCGTGGTACCTCTTACATGAAATTTCAGATCACCCAAATGTATGAAAATTCGTCTATCTGAGAAACTATAGGAATTTGAATCTTAAAATTTTATATAAAGAACATTGACAATCTTCTGAACATTTAGAGAAAAATGGGCAGAATTTTAATGGAGGGTATTAATAAGAAAACAATTAAAAAAGTATATTCGGGCGTGTCCGATATATGAAATGCGTATTAATGAAGGCATTTATATAGAATTTTTTTTTTAATTTCGATAGATTTTTTATGCAAAAAAATGATTTTCTGATAGATGCTATATATAAGGCCTAAGATCAAATATGAAGCGATGACATTGAAATACAACAATTTATAAGGAATTTAACGACGTCCAAGCATTTTCAGAGGGGGACTTTTTCATGGGGCATATAAGGGGGTTATATAAGGGACGTTTATTACGCTCGTTTATGATTGTATGACTCATAGTTGTGCCTATTTTTGTACGGAAATCTCAAATCCTAATTTAGGGGGTTATATGAGGGCTAGGAGAAGAAATGAAGCGATATCAACCAAAAAACTGAGTCAAAAGTTATGCGTATACCAAATATCATCAAATTATTTTCAAAATTCCTACCCATAGTTTGATTACAAGATTTACATGGACAGACAGACAGTGAGACGGAAATGTCATTATCCTCTCTGAGTCGATTAGTATTGTAAAAGTATAGTAACAGTCGTCAGTACAAATACAATATACTTTCAACATTAAAGTGGTCTACTGTAGAAAAATAGACATATTGAAATACATTTGTTTTATAATGTTTGCTGGGCAAACATGTACCATTAGGTATAAGCTGTTTGATTATGTTTTAGTTTTTTTTTTTCTTTTTGCTGAAATGATAAAATAATAACGAAAAATAAGCAATAATAACTAAGTCGTATTATTATTGGTATTATACAATAATATAACTAATAATAATTTTATGCTTTTACTGACAATTTAATCAATTAATGTACAAGAAACATGAGTTACACAAAAATATTACATTCATGTATGTTTTATTTAGATTGTGACAGAAAAAAAACGGGGAAAAATGTTTTTGTATAAATTTAGCTAAAATAAACTACAATTCAATGTTAATATTTTTTTCTGGCTATTAGTAAGAATATAAAATCAATTTTACTTTTTTTCACATTCTTTCAGATGTGTAACACATTTTACTACATATATATATTTTTTATTACTTTAATGGCTTAATTTTAATACCCATTTAAGACAAGTGTTTTTTGTAATTCATAAACCAAACTATTTGAAACAATTATGATGAACATTACAACTCAAACTACTTACTAACAGACAGTCGACATACTGCTTAATTTAAACACTTTCCCACTGTCTTAGGGAAACATTAAAGAAATAATAGTAAGAAGCAAAAAAAAATGCAAAAAGAAAAACTAAACTTTCTTTTATATTATTTTATTATTTTAATACATTTGAAATTGTTTTCACCTCCTGCCACAGGAAATCTCAATGTGCTTTATCAAACTTTGTTTCGTAAAGTTGGCATTTATTATTTTTTTTTTTTCAAACTACTGCTACTCTGTAAACCCAATCCCACTGATCTATGTTTCCTTGCTTTCACTTCTTTATAATCCTTAGAATGTTACATAATAGTGCCACACCATTGCCTTGGCTTTAAAATAGAAACTGAAAAACACTTGCCATTTACAACACAGTTGAAAAGGAACTCTTAGGGTGCATAAACAGCAGCAGTGTCAGTAGTTGTGGAAGTAGCTGTGTAATGTTAGCTGCTGTTACTTAAAACTTACTACAGGACCAATACCACTAGTTTTACTCTTTCAAAAATCCAGAATAAGAGCAAAACTTGTATTATACTTTTTTTTGTTTCTCATATAGTTTTCTTGATTTTTTTTCTTCAAACAACATTCTTTTGAAGCTTTAAAAACAACATGACGACGCAAGTATCAAGTTTAATATAATGTAAATTTTATGATTACTGCGTGTGGTGGCAAGTTGTAGATGGAGCAGCAGTAATGCCTGCATAAGGATCTTACATACACACATACGTTAGTAAGATTTTTTCAACAACAAAAAGAAGATTGTAAAAAAAAAACTATTGAAATAAAACTGAAATCAACTCAAGTTTCTGTTTTTCTTTATTTTGCTATTATAGATGTTTTTCTTTAGAGTTTAGTATCCTTTTTCCATAAACCAACTATGCTGCTTATGCAATTTTTTGTTCTTGTTGTTGTTATTATAGTTTTCTTAAACTACCTTGATAGCTTATCATGTGTTGGATTATTCTATTTGCTATAAAGAAAGAAACACTTGGTTTTCTTTCTATTTTTCTATTGTTGCCTTAATGCAACAATATAGTAGAGGAGAATTTTCCAAAGAAAAGGAATAGTGTAATCTTATTTGTGTAATCTTTTTAGGGTTTTAACAGAGTAAAGTTTCTCCCGAGAATACTTTCAATTAAGGTTCTATAAATTGATCTTCGAATAATCGACTTTTTGTCGCAAAAAGTCGAAGTCGACTATTTCGTTCCAAAAAAGTCGATAACTCAACTATTGTCTGTGAAAAAGTCGACTTTGGAAATAAAAGCCGAAAAAAGTCGAAAAGTCAAAAAAGTCGAAAATAGTCGAAAAAATCGGAAAAAGTCGAAAATAGTCGAAAAGTCTGAAAAAGTCGAAAACGGCGAAAATAGTCGAAAAGTCGGAAAAAATCGAAAATAGTCGGAAAAAGACGAAAATAGTCGAAAAAGTCAAAAATAGTTAAAAAGAAAATAGTTGAAAATCGAAAAAAGTCGGAAAAAGTCGAAAATCGTCGACAAGTCATAAATAGTCAAAAAGTCGAAAATAGTTAAAAAGTCGGAAAAAGTCGTAAATAGTCGAAAATAGTGGAAAATAGTCGAAAAAAGTCGGAGAGTCGAAAATAGTCGAAAAGTCGACTAATTATAAAATACTAAAAGTCTAAAAATCGAAAAGTCGACTTGGGCATCAAGCTTATTAGAACGAGCTCACGCTGTCTTAATCGTAAATCGATTCGATTGCCTAACCAATCCCAATTTAAAAATACTCCTTTACTACTCCAGTACGAAAATTTCTTCATTGCACAAAAAGTGTCAAAAAAATTTTGAGAAAATAAAATACAATAGCTCTACTTTGTGCTTAAAGAAATTGTTAAACTCTTTTTTAAAATTTTTAGAAAATATACTGTTAAAATTTTGATTATGTCCTAATAAAAAATAGTCTGTCGCTATGAAAAAAGGGGTAAATATTGTAGTCAAAAAAGCAGGTTAAATAGTTTCTAAAGCATAAAATTATTCTGTGTTAACTTGCAGCAGTTCAGCATTATCGATTTTAAAGGTTTAGCTTAATATTTTTAAATAACTCACGCATACTTTTACCAATAAAAACTTTATTACTTTTTTTTGGCCACAAATTGTGTGTTTTTATGTGTGTGTATTGTTGTTGCAAGCTGCAATAAAAAGTTGCTGCAGCAATTGTTTGTATGTTTATGTTTATAATTGCTTTAGTTTTGTTTGTTGTTTTTACATTTTAGTTTAAAGTTTAATCGCATTAAATAAACTATTAAACATGTATGTTGATAACCAAACTGTTTGGCATATGGTACCAAATAATGTTTGTAGTTTTGAGATAAATTTAAAGAACAAAAAATATTTTTTAAAAATTTTAATTTAATTTGAACAGATTAATAAAACATTTACTAACTAACTAATTAATTAACTAACTAACTAAGTAACTAAGTAACTAAGTAACTAACTAACTAACTAACTAACTAACTAACTAACTAACTAACTAACTAACTAACTAATTAACTAACTAACTAACTAAGTAACTAACTAAGTAACTAACTAATTAACCAACTAACTAACTATCTATCTATCTATCTATCTATCTATCTATCTATCTATCTATCTATCTATCTATCCATCTATCTATCTATCTATCTATCTATCTATCTACCTATCTATCTATCTATCTATCTATCTATCTATCTATCTATCTATCTATCTATTTATCTAACTATCTATCTAACTAACTAACTAACTAACTAACTAACTAACTAACTATCTAACTAACTAACTAACTATCTATCTATCTATCTATCTATCTATCTATCTATCTATCTATCTATCTATCTATCTATCTACATATCTATCTATCTATCTATCTATCTATCTATCTATCTATCTATTTATCTATCTATCTATTTATCTATCTATCTATTCATTTTTCTCTTACCTTTGTCACTTGACACTTTAACTTGTTTCTTTCTCTAAAAAACGAACTACTAATTATTGACTTTAAAAACTATATTTAACTCCAACATATTTTATCAATCTTAAAATTCTTCTCTCCACCCGGTCTTCACAATTTTAATAACTTTTTATTTAAAAATTCTTACGTTTTACAAGTAGGAATATTTCTAACGGAAATTAATCTTGTTGACCGGATGTTTAATTTAATAAACACTAGAAAAATTACACCAACTGTAAAAGGAAACAAGAAAGGAACAGGAGGATAATTTAAGAAACTAAGAACTATGTGTTTTGCTTGTTGCCACTTTTGCACTTTTTTTTCTTTTTTTTAGCTGAACTTGGCATGTTTATTGAAAAAAAACGAGAAAACGGAAAGCAAATAGTTTGTAATGGAAAACAAAATGAGCATTCAACTAACGAGCAAATTACAATAGAAATATATATTTTTATAAAGACTTTAATTTACTACAAATTGTAAATTATGCCTGAATAGGAACAGAAAATATAGAAATATCTAAATTAAATGTAAAGAAATTAACCTCAAAATGTAAATAATGATTATTAGCAACATTTTGTATATTTACAATTTCCCTTTTTCTATAGAGATATACAAAGTTCTATTTAAATTATTTACAAAATGAGCACATGATATTACAGCACAATAGCAAAATATTTTTACTATATTTACATACAAACATACATACAAATAATTAAGAACCTTGTCATACATTTCCTATTTATTTCTCTATATTTTGCAATAACTGCAATTAAAGGATACTGTTCAGAAACTTAATGACATTTTCAAGTTTGATAATCTAAAAGAGTACTTCTTTTTTTCTTTAGCTCTAGCATGAACAAACAAAAAAACTACAAGTTGTAGTAATTTATTTAATTTGTTCAAGTATGTTGTAATAAGTATGTGATTATAAGGAGTATTATTTAAAAGGAATGTCAAGAAAAAAAACGAAAATGAAAATGAAAAGAAGATAATGTTGTGGAAAAGAAATGAAAACGGAAAACTTAAGTATTTTCTTTAGTTAGTTTTACTATTCAAAGACGTTGTTGTCGCAGTTTTCTACACTTGGAGAAATGATTACAGAAAATCAAGAGAGCTGAAGCGATTACCTTATAAATTGTCCTATTTAAAACGTATCTGCACTCATTTCCTGCTAAAAAAAACAAGTTGATTATAGTTTTTTTTAAGAAAATTTGATGATTGTGATCAAATTGTCCTGGAATATTCCTTGGGGTGATTTGTTATGGGGTCGAACCATAGAACTACTGGTGGCAGGTTGCCTCGGGACTATGTGCTGGTTGTTCAGTTGGTTGAGGTTTCTTGGGGATTTATGTAGTGGAGGTAGTTTAAACCCAAATTCGTGGGTTGAGTAATATACGGTTAAAATACTGGTGAACGATAAAGCCTATAATTCGGGATATGTTCGGTTATGTTGCCGATGACAACAGATACCACATAGAGGAGTGACTGTTGGACTGTTGGAAATGAGTAAATTACCTGTGCACAATGAGACAATTCGATGATCAGTAAGTTTTATATAGATTTTATCACATTTTGTAACTAGTTAGTTAGTTAGTTAGTTAGTTAGTTATTTAGTTAGTTAGTAAATTAGTTAGTTAGTTATTTAGTTATTTAGTTATTTAGTTATTTAGTTATTTAGTTATTTAGTTATTTAGTTATTTAGTTATTTAGTTATTTAGTTATTAAGTTATTTAGTTATTTAGTAATTTAGTTATTTAGTTATTTAGTTATTTAGTTATTTAGTTATTTAGTTATTTAGTTATTTAGTTATTTAGTTATTTAGTTGTTTAGTTATTTAGTTATTTAGTTAATTAGTTATTTAGTTATTTAGTTATTTAGTTATTTAGTTATTTAGTTATTTAGTTATTTAGTTATTTAGTTATTTAGTTATTTAGTTATTTAGTTATTTAGTTATTTAGTTATTTAGTTATTTAGTTATTTAGTTATTTAGTTATTTAGTTATTTAGTTATTTAGTTATTTAGTTATTTAGTTATTTAGTTATTTAGTTAGTTAGTTAGTTAGTTAGTTAGTTAGTTAGTTCGTTACAAGAAAACGTTAAATTGAATTTTTTGCTGTGTGTATTTCTTACTCTTGTTGACAACATAAAGTTGGCTAATTAGTGACAACATTCTCAACAAATAACAACAACATCCACATTTTGTTGCACTACGTTTTTTTCATCGGCGATGTTCTGAGAAAGATAAAAAAGAAATCATGAGCACTCATTAAAAAGGTCAAAGAACTTGTTGTGTCTTTAGAGTCGTGTCGCCACTTCAACAAGTCAACCCAGTGTGCACTTGTAGGTGCTCGCGACTGCTGTTTCTACTGCCATATTTACTGTTATTTAGAGCACTTACTTTTAGCTCGATAATACACCAGAATTTTATTTAAAATACGAGGGCTAATTAAACATTTTTTAAATCAAACATTATTTTTCTTATTTTTATTTCATTCTTTCTCCAAGTCACCCTCTTACATGGTTAATGACTACTAAAAGGAAAACTGCATTTAACTTAAAATACATTATGCGACAAACATCAGTGACACAAAGCTAAAAAAAAGACAAATTTATAAAAATATAAAAACATTTACAAAACAAAACACTAAAAGAGCCATTTATACAAATCTTAAGAAACTGTGAAAAAAGTCATTAAAATAATACTATTTTGCCACACAGAGGAATCCGTGTCACATTGTGAAAATGATGTGATGCTAAATTTATCACTGCAGCGACAACAAGTAAACACAACAACTGCAAATTACTTGATTTTAATGTCATTATAAAGAGGGAGAGAGGAAAAGAAGAGACGTAATAAAATATTTGCAATATTACTACAAAGAATAACTGACAAAAATGAGAATAATTTGCTTAATGAGAAATAGGGATTTTGTAAATGATAATTACTTTTTCATGAAAATGTTAGCGAAAGACAAATAAAAAATAAACATTTTATTTGGAAAAAATGATTACTAAAGTTTTAGCAAATAGCAGATTTTTAACAGATTTTTATTTAAATCGAAGCACAACTTTTAAGAGAAAATTTCTAGCACTCTAACTAAATTATTCACACTTTTTAAACATTTACTAAAATTTAACATCACACAACACATCATTAAAATTTCATGACTTACCACTGCAACATGTTGCTGCTGTTTATCAAGGTCTACTGAAAAAAACAACTGTTACAGCACTAAAATTAGTACAAGTTATTGCAATTTGTCAAACCTTTTATTGAGTCCATATTTAATGCAAAACTCACACTAACATTTAAAACTTTCACACATTTGTTCAAAATTAAAATTATAAATGGACCGTTTTAATTATTTTTAATTATTCTATGTTGCTGCACTGCTGTTGATGCAGCAATAGTTCGAATAAATGAAATGTATACAACTACTATATTCATATATGTATGTAAGTATATTTATATTGTCATTTGACAACTACACATACTTATGCATGAATACATAGAATGTTACATGAAACACATATTGTGAGAGTGAAAAAAATATATGTTAAGTGAAACTTTTGTGTGGCACAAGTAACGTAATGATGCTGCAGAGAGGAGTGATGATGATGACTATGATAATGTTGCTGGTGACAAAGAAAATGATAATGTTCAACTTTTAAAATGCAATTAGCAAGGGAATGCAAGGAATCGAGTTATTTAGTTTTGTATGTAAATATTGAAAGGAGTTAAAATACATGAAGGTGTGTGCATTTTAAAATATAAACACAATCGTGTAAAACTTTACATTTAACATGCATACAAGATAAAAGTATTTAATACTTCAATGCATGTTTGTGACAAAAACATTGCAGTCAACATCATCTTACATTTCACTCTTAAAGACTCATGTCATGAAATTCATTAAATAGATGTTTAAGACTCATGTCTTTTACAGGTTTTTCTGGTGGCATTTAGTATCAAGAGTAAAATTTTATTGTATTATATACATATTAAAAGAGATTTGTGTAACATTTCATCTAGAATATGGGTGCAACTTTTGAATATTTTAGTAATTAAAGTGTTAAAGGGAAAATTGTGGGTAAACAATCAACTTAATTACAAATTTTACAGTTCGCAATAATGTCACGAAATTTAATTATTTTGTATTTGCAAAAAAAAAAATCCCAGAATAATAGAATACCTTTTGAGCAGCTCACCTTTATCGGTTTTCGTAAAGTTCTTAATATTTTCACCAAGGACATTGGGATCCGGATTACTATTCACTTTCCTAAGAATGTCCGCATATGACGTTTCTCCACAGGTTTTAATGATAAAAGCATCTGGCCGATTTTGTTTCATTATCGTCTTTGCTTTTGGTTCTACTTTTTTCCAATCAGTTTCCACCTTCTCAATGTCGATCTTTGTGCTCTCTTTGTTGGTAGGTTCTTCGTAATTTTTACTCCTATTGGACCTTTTTCTTTTTGACTTCGTTTCCTCTTGGACTCTGTGTTTTTGCTTTTCTTTTAACCGCTGATGAGTCTAACTTTTGTGCTTCTTTCGGCTTTGTCCAACGTTCCGTCTAGGTTTATTTGGACTCCAATAGGTTATCAGGCCTGGAGGGACAATTTTCCGTCTGCGATGCTTTGTTCTCCAATAGGTTCGTTTGGCCGTTTGCTACTTTGTTGTTTTCTGTTGCCAACGTCTGGGTTTCCTTACTCTCCGATACATTTTCTTTGGGAGTGATGCTTCCTATTATCATCTCTGCGTTTCTTTACTCTCCAATATTTTTTTGGGAGTTTTCACTAGGAGCACCTGCAGCCTTCGGCATTTGCAGGAAGAGAGCTTGTACCTCATGAGCTAATATATTAATTTCCTTGTTAATATTCTTGATTGCTCTCAAAAAAATTACAAACTCTTCAATTTTCGCACCAAGTCTATCAAAAGCAATCTGTTATATTTTTACGAGGTGCTTCAACGTTTCCTCTTTCATACGTCTCTTTTTTGTTCCATAGAGTTTCACCTCCAAGTTATAGAATACTATAACCGTCAGCCAAGGGTTCATAAATATCAAAACGCTTTCCAGATTTACCATAATTAAGATCTTACTGGTCTCGATCTTAATGCCGCGCCTCCTGTGGTCAGACGCAGACCAGTGAGCCGTCCAATATGGAACAATATGAACGCTCCTGGATTTTGATTAGGGGAACCACGAAGGCATCACTCTTCTAATAGCACCTCTCTTGAGGGCACCCCCTGTGGGAGGATACCTATTTGGATGGTGGCATCCATTCGCCATTGTCGCAGAGTTATCATCAGGCTTATGTACCTTTTTATAGTACGCCCTTAAAAACTGCCGCTCTTGGTCGGGGACTGCTTATCCATCGCAGGTGGCCTACATATCTGCAGGTCGTTCAGTCATCCGCCACCTACTGACCCCGATAGTGGCCTGAGCTCAGCCTTATCTATCTAGCTATCTATCTATCTATCTATCTATCTATCTATCTATCTATCTATCTATCTATCTTTTTATCTATCTATCTATCTATCTATCTATCTATCTATCTATCTATCTATCTATCTATCTATATATCTATATATCTATATATCTATCTATCTATCTATCTATCTATCTATCTATCTATCTATCTATCTATCTATCTATCTATCTATCTGTCAATCTATCTTTCAATCTATCTATAGTCTAGTCTAAAGTCGAGTGTATGGTCTAGTCTATGAAATAGTCCAGTCTATTCTATTCTAGCCTATAATCTATTACAGTCTAATCTATAGGCGAGTCCACAGGCTAGTATATAGACTTCTTTATAGTCTACTTTATAGTCTATTCTATGGATTAGACAATGGCCTAATCTTTAATTAAACTTTAAAATAATCAAATTCGATTATGCAACTAATTCGGATATTCAAACCAAAATTTCGGTTATGGCGTATGAGTTATTTAGTTGCATTTTATCTAATACATAGAATAAATGTCGCGTTTGAAAAATTTACTTTTTTAACCACGGCGTATGAATAATTTACATAGAAAATTTTAATTGAAATAAATCATACGGATATAATTTCTTATTAAAAGCAAATAGGCAAAATTTTAATTTTTGGACATATGAAATTTAATTCCATTAGATAAATCTAATCAAACTTATATTTAAAATTTGAATAGTTTCTACGTTATAATAAGTATTGAATTAGTATGTACATATGTTATGATCTTATGTGTATGTATGTGTGTATTATTAACATCATCATCATAATAGCATTTCTACTAAAATGCATATTAAATGTGGTATTTTGTGTCTTTATTTTTGGTATTTCTTTTCCCAATGGTTATGACAATTTGCTGAAAGTCGTTATGACAATGATGTGACATGGCACATCATTTTTGATGGCTGCCATAATCATAAAATAAATATAGTAAATATATAGTAATAATAATGTTAATGATGATAATAATGTGATATACTATATGTTTCTATATCCATGTACATACATACATATATATGTAAGTATTAGATAATGATACATAAAATGAGCAAATTGATCAAATATGTTTCTACGCTTGATGAAATTGCAACAATATAATTCCTTTAACAATAAAGTAAAAGGAAAAAAAAATTACAAAACAACATGGAAACAGATGGATGTACATATTTATATAGAAACAGTATACGAGGGTGGCAATAAGATAAAATTCGAAAATACATATGATAAAAAGTTATTCCTTCAGACATTTTCCTTAATATTGTAAAATTTAAGTTTACATATTGACAACCTTTACAATTCATTAAAATTATTTAAAATTTTCAATAGAAATATTAGTCGTACGTATAATATATTTCAATTGAAAGTGTTTTTAAGAAATTACTCATACGCTGTGATTAAATTTAAATAGTAAATTTTCTACTCTCTTACACTGTGATTCAAAATAAAAATATAGGTTGTCAAATATCGTATATATTTCCGTCGGTAATACAATCTATAGTCTAGTTATAGTTTAGTCTACATTCTAGTCTTCAGCCTAGTCTATAGTTTCTATACTACAGTCAAAAGTCTAGTCCATAGTGTAGTCTTTATTTTATTCTATAGTCTAGTCTATATTTTATTCTATAGTCTAGTCTATAGTCTAGTCTATAGTCTAGTCTATAGTCTAGTCTATAGTCTAGTCTATAGTCTAGTCTATAGTCTAGTCTATAGTCTAGTCTATAGTCTAGTCTATAGTCTAGTCTATAGTCTAGTCTATATTTTATTCTATAGTCTAGTCTATATTTTAGTCTATAGACTATAATATAGTCTAGTCTATAGTCTTTACTATAGTTTAGTCTACAGTGCAGTCTATAGTCCAGTATAAAATCAAGTCTATATTCTAGTCAAATTTCTAGTCTATTGTCCAGCCTACAATCAATTGTGTAGTCTATTGTCTAGTCTGGTCGAAGGTCCAGTCTATGGACTAAAAATTTCTTACAACCGTCGTCTTCTATTAGATACCAAACACGAATCATATCATGTTTGCTATTTTCTAATGAATAAAATCTTTAGGATATACAAAGTGATTTCTTTATTCGAACAATCAATACATGCATAATATATACACATATAAATAAACATCATTATCTTTAGAAAATATGCAATAATGCTCACACACACCCACCTAAAACATCTACTATTCACACACATTCAAGCGTTAATATTTACTGAACACATGCAATATTTACGAGTTGTACATTGAAGTATTTTCTATTGAATTGTTTCCTCTCTATCCTATATCGTGTCACACAAACGTTGATCAAAAGTTAATACTATTTCAATGAACTCTAAATAGTTTTCTTACACTTTCTCATAAACACACACATGTCTATGTACTACAACTTAAGCAAATAATACATATAATATTTTAGTAGTTGTAGTATTAAATAGGTTTACTCTATTTGTGGAGCTATCAAAAGCATCGCCATAATTTTCACTAAAACCATATATCTCTCTATCTTGCGACTATAGTACGTATGTATGTACATCTAAAACTAATAGTTAAGCTATCTTAGTAGTTTAGTGTGTTCACATGCCTTTTAGTTATGTATGAGTGTGTAGAGTCAAACATCGTTTAAATTCTTAAGAAATACTTTTACTTTATGGGCGAAATGTTGATAGTCATGTAAAAAAATCCGAAAATAACATTAACTGACACTGAGAGAAACTTTTAAAAAAATGTTTTAAATGGAAAATTCTTAAAATCTAGTTATCAGTACATTTCTCTCTGTGTATGTATGTTGAAACATTAATATCTCTATATTAATGCCACCAGTATGTACAAGCGATGTCATTTTTTTTTTTTGCATTTATTGCCTTCGAAATTGTTGAAGTAATCAACAATGTGAATAAAGTTGCTCAGAGCAATCTGACTTTAGCAATAATGTTCATCAAATAGTGGTCTCTTAAAGAGATTTACATCTAATTTTAAAAAAGCCGTAAAAGGAACTGTTGAAAACCTTAAATTGCTGTAAGTATTTTATAATCTAATCTTAAATCTAGTCCATAATAGTCTAGTCCATAGTCTAGTCTAGTCTATAATATAATATATAATCTAGTATACAATCTAACTCCATAGGCTAGTTAATTTTTCTTTAGAAAATAAAAACTCAAATTTATATTTGTCCTGTGTTTTAATATTAAAACATGTTTTAAATTAAGAAAACACAACAAATAAAGCAGAATTTCTTTTGAATATTTTTTTCATATAATTTTGAAGTCACCCTATTCATAACATATTAGTCTACTTAATAACAGTTAAAGTGAATTCTCCATTTTATATTTTGCTTACCAAAATAAGGGGTGTAGTATTTTAGAGAATAGCTGCTATTTTCTTTTTCTTTAGCATTTTTATTGTTATGGAACTAAGTAGTTCCCAGTGGTGACATAATAAAAATATTTATTGATTGGATTTAAGTGTATTTTGTCTACTTTTATGTATAACAAGCATTTTCTTTTTTATGTATAAATATCTCTATGTTTATGGTTTTCTCATTGTTTATAGCTAAACTCGTGTTGTACATCAAAGTTAATGATCTTGAGTTGTGGGGTATAAAATATTTCCACTGAAAACCACAATTGTCTTAAAAATGAGGTAGGGAAATATTAGTGAAGGTTTAAAAAATTCTTTGTTTATATTTAAACTTTACAACATGCAATGGAATTTTTAAAATTCAGAACTGAATTAGAACTAAACTAGAACTAAACTAGAACTAAACTAGAACTAAACTAGAACTGAACTAGAACTGAACTAGAACTAAACTTGAACTGAACTAGAACTGAACTAGAACTGAACTAGAACTGAACTAGAACTGAACTAGAACTGAACTAGAACTGAACTAGAACTGAACTAGAACTGAACTAGAACTGAACTAGAACTGAACTAGAACTGAACTAGAACTGAACTAGAACTGAACTAGAACTGAACTAGAATTGAACTAGAACTGAACTAGAACTGAAATAGAACTGAACTAAAACTGAACTAGAACTAAAATAGAACTGAACTAATACTGAACTAGAAACATCTTACAAGCGTTGATAAATTTACAAGATTATATAAAGGAAAAAAATTTAATTGTGTGTTAAATGCACAATTTTAAGATATTGTACTACAAGTCATCAAGATGGAATTACATTTTTTTTATTTTTCTTTATTATTTTGTTAAGCTGTTTGCAATTGAATTTTTTATTTAATTTTAGTTGTAAATATTCTTAAAGTTGCTGCTTTGCTTACAAGTGCATTGTGTACTCAACAATAACGGCAACAGCATTCACTTAAATCGAGTAGAACTGCTCTCTGCTACAACAAAAAACATTTTTTTCAGAAGTTTCAAGTGCTTCCATGCAGAAATTTGATTTTTCTGCATATTTCATGTTGTTGATTTTTATACCCTTCACCTTCGTGAGAAGGGTATACATAAGTTTGTCATTCCGTTTGTAATTTCTATAATATAATTTTCCGACCCTATAAAGTATATATATTCTAAATCCTTATAGATAGCGGAGTCGATTAAGCCATCGTCGATTAAGCCATGTCCGTCCGTCTGTCTGTCCGTCTGTCTGTCTATTGAAATCAGTTTTTAGAGGACCCCAGATATCGGAAAGATCCGAATCTTCAATAATTCTATTAGACATGCATGTAAATAACGGAGATATGAGCAAAAATCCGAGACAACCTCCGAAAATTTCATCAAAAAATTGTTAAAAAAGCAACAAAAACACTGTACATAGAAAAAGATGTACACGTGTGTGTGTAGATGTATTTGGTTATATTCAGCTGTGTATTTTTTTGTATGTTTGGAATCCAAACATACAAAAAATACACAGCAAAAAATATGATTTGCATTTTTTGTTCAAATAAAATAATTTTCCCTTTTGTTTTGCAAATATATTTTTTATTGAATAGAAAAAAGTATTTAAAACGTTTTCAATTATATGAGAGTAGATTGTGAGTTATTGTACAATAATTTTTATGGGAATAATTTAAGTTTGAAATTTAAAACTAACACAAATTTTTTTCAAGTGCTTTTTAAAACAATTTTTTTACGATAAACAAAATCTACGTCTCGTCAATGTTTACCAGCAATGAATCAGAGGTCGAAGTCGACCGGCTTCGAGTCGGAGCTTAGCCGCCGAACTATATTTAGTTGCTTGAGCCGCCGCCGAAACATTCGGCTTAAATCGACTCAAATTTTTTTAATGTTTTTATTAACTAGACTGTAAGATCAATTATGTTTAAAATAAACTATGGTGAAGGGTATATAAGATTCGGCACAGCCGAATATAGTACTCTTGCTTGCTTTTTTTCATTTCATTCCTATTTTTTACAATTTTTAATTCAATTTAACATTTTTCACTTTGTAATATTTACGTTTGAGTTTTTTAACTACTTTTATTATGATTTTACTTACATAAATGCTGTTGTGTGTATTTTTGTATTTGGTCAAAATGTTTACTTTATTTTTCAATTTTTTTTTTAATTCCAACGAACCGAAGCGGAAGTTGCACAAACGCCATTATGAAAAATGAATTTTATTTCACATCAACACTCAAAGTTAAATGCAATTTTTACAAAAGTATGCAAAATATTTAGAAATTAAAAAATATATCCATATATTCTGAAAAAAAACATATTTTGCATTAAAGGAAAAAGAGACTGAGAAAGATATACACATTTACTTAAACGTTTTAACAATAATGGTTGTTATGCAGAGCAGCCTAAAGGCAGTAAACTGCATCAAAGTGATTATTATGAGACCACATTTTATAATTTTTTTTTATATTCTAAAAAAACTGTAAACAAAGAAACACAAACATACTTTTACCAAACAAAAATAAGAGTCTTGTGGAATGGTCGAGTTGAACCTAACAAGACATTTCTACAAATGACGACCCATATATGGAAACACTTTGCACTTAAATAAATTAAAAAATGAATATGTCCAGAAATGTAGCTTAAATGAGGTTAATGGTACTCAACAACTAAAAGGGATTTAAAATTTGAGTCAATTTCTAGTTCAGTTCTAGTTCAGTTCTAGTTTAGTTCTAGTTCAGTTCTAGTTTAGTTCTAGTTCAGTTCTAGTTCAGTTCTAGTTCAGTTCTAGTTCAGTTCTAGTTCAGTTCTAGTTCAGTTCTAGTTCAGTTCTAGTTCAGTTCTATGTCAGTTCTAATTCAGTTCTAGTTCAGTTCTAGTTCAGTTCTAGTTCAGTTCTAGTTCTGTTCTAGTTCAGTTCTAGTTCAGTTCTAGTTCAGTTCTAGTTCAGTTATAGTTCGGTTCTAGTTCAGTTCTAGTTCAGTTCTAGTTCAGTTCTAGTTCAGTTCAGTTCTAGTTCAGTTCTAGTTCAGTTCTAGTTCAGTTCTAGTTCAGTTCTAGT
>NC_060952.1:96977669-96979011 GCF_022045245.1 Lucilia cuprina | reverse complement strand
AACTGAACTAGAACTGAACTAGAACTGAACTAGAACTGAACTAGAACTGAACTAGAACTGAACTAGAACTAAACTAGAACTGAACTAGAAATGAACTAGAACTGAACTTGAACTAAATTAGAACCGAAATTTTGATTTCTTTTAACCTTCACTGTAGTACAAAATTTAAATTGTTAAACTGTATGCAAATGTATTAATATGAAACAAGATAAAGTCATCTGCAGATCAAAGGGGAAAAATTTGTTATTTTTTACATAAACTTTTGAATTTGACGGTTGTTAACTTGGCCTTGTTTAATTTTTCAGTTAAATTATTGTATTTTATTTTATAACCAGGACACATTTCACCCTATAAATTAATAGTTCCAAGTACAACAGGTTACTCAAACAAAAAAATAAAAACTCATTTGTAGTAGGAATCCATCAGTTTTTTCCCTCTCCGCAGTCCTTCATAATTTCTTGTTTATTTTTTGTATTGCTGCACATAATTTCTCCCATTCTTTTCTGCATTTGCAGCATAAACAAAACGCGCCTAATTAATATGTTCATCGTTGTTAAATTCCTTTTAATGTTGCAACAATAAGTCTAAACTAGAGAAAATGTTACTAACTAAATCTTTTCCTCCTCCACTACTCAACTTTGCTACACTTGCAACGAGCATGTTCAGAAACAAGGAGTTATGGTAGTCGGCAGCAATTAGAAGATTTTACTTGACTACGACTGATAAATATGAAGGGAACCACATGTTGAGAAGATTACGTTTATAATCATGATGTTAATGATGCTGATAAAGTGAAAGTTAGTTGTTGCAGCTGAAATCATATTTCTAAGCAAAACATTTACACAATGGAAATTATGACTTTGGGTGATGTGCTTGTGATTGAAATAAAAGAAAGCTTATGCTTCTAATTAAGAGAACCAAAATGAGCGTGGGAGGAATAAGTAAAATAATGAACTTAGGAACAATAGAAACTTTTTGTTTTAATTTTGCAAGTGTGTTTCCTTTTTATGGAGAGGAATGAGTGAACACATGCACATGTGTATGACATAATTGTCAACATCAAGGACTAGAAAGTGTGACCTGCATTAAAAGAAAGAATTGCGTACTTTTTTTCTGCGCAATTCATACATGTCCTTAATTATCTCTGCACCATTTTACAAAAAGGGATACTTAAAATAGAATCACAAAAATCCTTACAAATAAAGGGACGTAGTTAACTTAACTAGAACTGAATTAGAACTAAATTAGAACTGAACTAGAATTGAACTAGAACTGAACTAGAACTGAACTAGAACTGAACTAGAACTGAACTAGAACTGAACTAGAACTGAACTAGAACTGA
>NC_060952.1:96973393-96977569 GCF_022045245.1 Lucilia cuprina | reverse complement strand
CTTATTTAAAATGTTCCAGAAAATAATGGTTTTTAATTAAACGATTAAATTATTTTCTTTTCTTTTTCTCATATTTGCATGAAGAGGTCAATAAAGTGATCGATCTACACCAAGAACTGCAAACAAGCGGAGCAACAACTTTAGCCGAAGGATAATAAAAACTTGGACAACTCCTAAAAATGGAAAATAAATGCTATGAACGAGAACTGCAAGATAAGGAAAGAGATAGAAATTCACGTAGAAATTTAGACACCATCGATAATATTGATGATAATTTAAAGGAACAACAGCAAATGAGACGTAAATTGGAATTGGATGCTAAACTCTATGATAAATGGCGTCATGGAGTAGATGATGACAACTTGATTTATGAATCGAAGAGTGATAATGAAGTAGTGGATCACCAGCTGCAACGTGAAATGAAAGAAGAGGCGACTAAAGGGAAACAACTAAACTTCCAACATGAACGCAATAAAACTGAAGAGAACGAAATACGTGAAATACGCAATTTGCAGGAGTTTCACATGGATCAGCTAAGAGAACAGCAAAAGGATATTGACGATTTAAAGGTTAAAGAACAACAGTTAAAAGCCAATTTAAATGATCTGGAAAATGAGCTGGAGTTATTGGAACAATCCTATTTCGTTTTAACTAAATCCAACGATATTGGCAATTCTTTTAATTTATATAAGATAAAAATATTAATGCGCAATAGATCGGAAGTATTTCGTAATCAAATTAAACTTTGCCTTAGTATTTTAGAAAGATCTATGGATTATGTTGAAAACTCCAAAATCTTAAAACAATTTGAGGACGAGTTGAAGCAACAATTGGAGGCGGAAAATAAAAAACTTTCACAAATTGAATGTATGTACGAATCCGAGGCCAAGCATCACCTACAATGCGATGAGGAAATCTGGCAGAAATAGCATAAAAAGCGTTGCAATAAACTCAAGCAGTTTCTTATGGAGGAACATCTTTTAATAAAAACATCTTTAGATGAGATAATGAAAAGGTATGAAGAATTCTTGAAAATAAGAGCTACGCATTTGGGAAATGTAGAAAAATCAAGCGAAAAATTAAAAATGTTTATACAGGAGGAAGAAAACTCATTCAAGTCCTCAGATGAAGCGGATCATGTGCAATTTTCACCACGCAATCAAACTACGGACAACATTATACACAGCCAGGTAGAGGAGTCAACAGACACACCACTTTATTCATCACGTCCCAGTGACTCTGTAAATTCCCCGGAGAAGGTAGAACCTCATCACCAAGTGGATATTTCTATGAATCGTAATTGTCAAGAGTCGTATAATAATAATATTTCTCCTAGACGTAATGACATAAATGAAGCTTCAAGTTCATTTTCTAACTTAAACATGCACGTTTTGAAAAATGAGCAGACTCATCTTTCTCAGCGAGAAATTGAAACAGAAAAGTCATACGCTCAACGTTCGTTGCAAGTTGTCACATCCGAAACTGAAGCAGATCGTCCAAGATTTGGACGCAAAAATATGACCTTTAATTAAAAAGTGCTTACGCTAAAGAGGCGTTTAAATATATCTTTGCTCTTCTTATATTTCATAATATGCATTAGTATTGTTACAAATTAATACTCGTTTCCTTGCTTGAGATAAATAATGAATCTTAATAAAATTATACCAAATTTAGTTTTACTTAATATGTAGAAGAACTACATCTAGTAGAACCAAACTAGAACTAAACTAGAACTGAACTAGAACTGAACTAGAACTGAACTAGAAATGAACTAGAACTGAACTAGAACTGAACTAGAACTGAACTAGAACTGAACTAGAACTGAACTAGAACTGAACTAGAACTGAACTAGAACTGAACTAGAACTGAACTAGAACTGAACAAGAACTGAACTAGAACTGAACTAGAACTGAACTGAACTAGAACAGAACTAGAACTGAACTAGAACTGATCTAGAACTGAACTAGAACTGAACTAGAACTGAACTACAATTGAACTATAACTGAACTATGACAGATTTTCTTTTGGATCTTTGACAGTTTTCTTTGTATCTCTTCATTCTTATTTTCACTTTCAAAATTTCCAAAATAATAGTTTTCAATTAAACAATACATTTTTTTTCTTTCCTTTTCCTCAGTACATTTTTGAAAAAGTTTACCATTCTAAAATGTCCATGAAATCTGCTCACTTGCAAGCCTTGTTTGCAAGACGACGTGAAAACGAACATAATCGAATTGAACGCACCGAAGCGGTCAATAAATATTACGATCATTGGGGTAAAGTAACAGCTCGTTTTGAAAACTGGACTACACCCGAGTACTACAAGCAAGCCGAGAAACAACTACAAACAACACAGCAGCAGAAAGCAAAACTTAAAAATTTAGCCGAAAGACAACAAAAACTAGCACAGCTGTTGGATATTGAAAAGAAAAGTTATGAGCTGGAATTGCAACAAAAGGAAAGAAGTAGGAATCCACGCAGAAGTTTAGATACCAAGACCCTAGAGAAAATCGATGACAATTTAAAGCAACAACAGCAAATGAGACGCAAACTGGAGTTAGAGGCTAAACTTTATGGTAAATGGCGTCATGGAGTGGATGATGATAATTTGGTATTTGAATCGAAGAGTGATAATGAAGTATTGGCCAAACTTAATTGGTTGGACAAACAGGTGGCTCAGCAATTACAACGCGAAAAAGAGGAAGAGGCGGCTAAGGAGAGACAAATAAAATTACAGCATGAACTCAATAAAACTGAAGAACTGCAAAAGGAGAGACAACTAATCAGGGAGAATGAAATTCGAGAAATACGCTATTTGCAGGAGTATCACATGGATCAACTAAGAGAACAGCAAAAGGAGATTGATGATCTGAAGGAAAAAGAAAAACAGTTGAAGGCCAATTTAAATGAATTTGAAAAAGAGCTGGAGTTATTAGAAGAATCCTATGCCGTTTTAAGTAAATCAGTGGATTTCGGTGATGCTCACAACTTTAAAAAGATCAAAATTTTCATACGCAAAAGATCAGAAGTATTTCGTAATCAAATTAAACTTTGTTTGAGCATTTTGAAAAGATCTATTGGTATTGCTGAAAACCCTCAAATATTAAAAAATTTCAAGGCAGAGTTGGAGCTGCAATTAGAAGCGGAAAATCAAAAACTTTCACAAATTGAGGGCATGTATGAATCGGAGGCTAAGTATAATCTACAGGGTACTGAACAAACCTGGCAGCAAGAGCATAAAGAACGTTATGAGAAACTGAAACAGCTGCTAAAGGAGGAACATTTTTTAATAAAAACTACATTAAATGAAATTATGCAAAGACATGAAGAACTCTTGGAAATAAAATCTACCCATTTGGGAATTATAGAAAATTCCAGTGAGAAATTGAAAATCTTAATACAAGAGGAAGAAAACTCACCACGATATCAAGCATGCAAATCTTTAGAACCAGCAAAACAAGCGGAATTTTCACCACGACATAAAATTACTAATAATATACACAGCCAGTTAGAGGAGTCAAAAGATACACCACTCTATTCACCACGATGTTGTGCCTCTGTGAAATCCTTGGAACTGGACGAACCTCATCACCAAATAGACTTTTCATCGCGTCGTAATTGTTATGAATCGAATAATAACAATATGTCTCCTAAAAATAACGACATCAATCAAATTTCAAGATCATTTACCAATTTAAATCTGGATGTTTGGCAAAGCCAGCAAGCTCCTCCTTCTCAGCGAGATTTGGAAACTCAAAAGACAAATGCTCAACGCTCGTTACAAGTTGTCACACCCGAGACTGAGGCAGAACGACCAAGATTTGGTCGCAAACGTGTGGCCTGGAATTGAATAAAGTTCTAGTGTTCCTGCGAAAGAAAACCAGTATTCTTATTTGCATTTAGTATATTTTGGACTTGATTTAAGAAATTATATGTTTTATGTAGTTATATTTACATTATTACAAATAAATACTTGCTGCCTTGCCTGAGCTAAATCAAAAATGTTAACGAAGTTTTTGAGAAATTTGTTTTATTTAGAAAGTTACACTGAACAACTTTATAAAAATGATTACTTAAAAAATTATTAATATAAACAAGAACTCGACTAAAAATAAATTTGAGCGGAACTGGAACTAGAACTTGAACTGGAACTTGAAATAGAACTTGAACTAGAAC